>NW_009912848.1:10718-28360 GCF_000696875.1 Nestor notabilis | reverse complement strand
ATGTCACAAGTTTCTAGCTTGACTCATACAGTTTCTCAACTACCTTTGGTTTCTGCTTTAAGAATAATGATCTTTTATCCTCTGTATAAGTGATCCATCCTTCCATTATGGCTTCTGCAGTTTAATTGTGAATTATTCCCATTTCATCACTTTCTATTTTAATTCATACTGAGTCTACCTTAAGAAGGTTTTTAATATCTTCCCAGTATTTTGTGTATGGTTGTGTGAGCACAGAGAGAAAAGGTCCCTTGCGATTTTTAATTGGAATCTTAAAAGTAGTTATAGACTGTGATTTAAGTGCCTTTGGTTTTATTCTGTTGGGCTTTTGCATAATTTATATATGTTTTTATTGCCCTGAGATTTGAGTACAAGTTGGACTGCCTGAGAAGGTCTTGCACAAAACTTAGTAGTGCAAAATGTTGTTGCCATTCTTTTGTGGAAAAATAAATTAGTGATGAATATTTCATGCACCGAAAAGGGGGTAGAGAGGATTTGTTTTTCCTGCCAATTAAATTATTTTCAGTTGTCAGATTTCAAAGCTCCAAGTAAGGATATCATATGGATCATCTGTTTGCTTATATTCCCAGCTGCCATTCAGATCCACTCTGGCAGAATTTCTTGGTAGAGTCTATAAATTGCATGTTTTGAAGTAATTTAAAATAAAGATTTTGAGGGTAGGGTGTTTCAGAAGTATTCAGAACTGGATTCTTTCCAGTCCTTTTGGAATTAGAGTTTTACTGTTGATGTCAACAGAGCCGAATTTGGCCAGTGCTGAATAGTTTGCAAATCCCACTGCTGGTTACTGAAATCAAAATCATTGGTATTCCTTAATCTCCCCAGGTGGCAGGGTGTGTTTGGTTCAGAAGGGTAGTTTGCATTGGCCGCACTGAAAATGTTGATAATGTAATTCCATATTTATGTCATGAAGCCAAGAGGCACTCAAGGAAATATAAACCACACAGACACAGTTCTTTCAAGAAGTTTTAGTTCATGCCCCATGTATCATCAAATACATCACACAATATAAGTAGTCTTGCAAATATTAACTATTTTAGTAGGCAGAAGCTTGATTTGAGGAAATTTTGTTATGATTCAGTTCTAAGAATCTGAGCTAGTCCTGTGTAATACTTGATTATTTTTTTTTTCTTAAAATACAGCTCTAGAGGTAGAGTCACTGTTTACTGTTCATACACATAGTCTATCAGACTACAGAGCCAGCCTTCTAATCAAAACAATCATTGAGCTAAAGAGTTTAAGGAAAAGATGAGTTTCATATAGAGAATGGTGTGGAAGACTTGATCTAGAATACAAGGACAGTCTCAAATTGCTGTGTGCGTTGTGCCATTGTGATAGCATTGCTGGGGTAAAAGAAAATCCTGTTTAAACAGTATGTCATAAGTTGTAATTAAAAACTAGATATAAGAGTTAAAATAATGAAGCAAATCTACATAGAGAATAATAGTTTGAGGAAGCACCATGAGATGTCTGAAAAAGAGTTTATAGCCATCACATATAGAGGTGGTGTTAATTCCAAATTCAATTTGAAACTAGAAAGCTACCACAAATCTGATTTAAGTTTTTTGGCATGGACTGGAGAAAATCGTAGATATGGTTGTGTGAATGCATCTGAAGAATGATAGCAGAGTGAAGGTGCAGTGGGTTGTGTTTCATCTGTTGTTTAGGAGTCTTGAGAGCTGGGTTTGATTGCTTTTGTTTGGAACAACTCAATAAACACCATTAACTGAATGCCGCCTATGGTGGGAAGTCCATTCCTTCAGTTCCCTTAAACATTAACTGACGGGGGAAAAAAATCAAAGCCCTTGTTAAAGAGATGTTAAATATTGTTTGTGACAACATAAGCTTTGTTCCACCAACAAAGTATTGATGTACGATGAACTGCAATATCAAAGTCAACATGAGAATGAGTTGGTGATCAAAACTTATCTAGAGCTGATATAGTACTGGCAAGAACAGAATGAAATATGGAACAAAACGTGGACATTCTGGGGAATAAACAGGAAGAATCAGAGATCTGTGTGCAGTTGCAGGGGTAGCTTGCATGACTGGAATGCTGTCAAGGATGGCTATGTAGTTTTTAGGAAAGACAGGTCAGGAAGGCAAGTTGGTGGAGTTGCTCTTCACGTGAGAGAGCAACTGTAGTATGTCAAGATCTGACTAGGGTTGGATGAAGAATGAGTAAAGAACTTACAGGTAAGAATTAAGGGGCAGACTAGCATAGGTGACATTGTTCTGGGTGTTTACTACAGGCCACCTACCTGGTCAGGAAGAGAAAGTCAATGAGGCCTTCTGCAGACAGCTGGAAGTAGCCTCATGATCACAGGCCCTGGTTGTTATGCGGGACTTCAACTACCCTGATAATCTGCTGGAAAGACACCACAGCTGGGTACACACAGTCCAGGAGGATCCCACAGAGCATTGATGATAGCTTTTTGATGCAGTTGGAGGAGTCAATGAGGAGAGGTGTGCTGCTGGACCTCGTACTAACAAACAAAGACTGGTTGGGGATAAGAAGGTTGGGGGCAGCCTTGGCTGCAGTGACCATGAAGTGGTGGATTTCAGGATCCTGCAGGGGGGAAGCAGAGTCATAAATCGGATTACAACCCTGGACTTCAGGAGAGCTAACTTCATCCACCTGCATGTGATGCAATCAACCTGCTCTAGGTGAACCTGCTTTAGCAGGGCGGTCAGACTAAATGATGTCCAGAGCTCACTTCCAGCCTCAACCATTCCGTGATTTTGTAAAACTCAGTATGTCTAGTCTACATTGAAGCTGACCTAGTCTTCTTGTTTGATAATTTATATATCAAAACTAGAAACATGTCACAGACCTCTCACATTTCTGGTCTGTAACTTAGCAAGAGGGGGGATGTTCAATACAAGTCATTGGTTATCAGAGTCTGTAGGTTGACAGTTTAGGAGTCTGAAATATGCTTTGTTCACAATCATAATCTAAAAAGATGTCTAAAACACAAGCCATATGATTACGTATGTTAAGTAACAACTCAGAAACATTGCTCTAAAACTCACTTGATTTTTTTAATCTTGGATAATTTTTCTCTCCAAAATTGTTTGCAGGCAGCTTGTCCAGAAAACAAGTTGTTCATTTAGGTAATTGCTGTTAATTCAGCTGGAAAAACCCAAGGGTGATATCATCTCTGCCTGTTAGAAAAACAGCAGTCAAATTCAGTGAGAATATCTTTGAGTTTTCAAATGCCATTGGTTGCATTGGCTGTGTGGTTTCTGTCCTCGTCTAACGAGAAACAGAGCCATTTGAGATCACAGACTGTGGTTCTTTGCTCCTTGTTCAACTATAGCTCTGCTGAGCACAGCGCTGGGGGGTTTACCACACTTGCTTGTTGGTTTTGATACCAAGCTGTTAGGAGCAGGTCTGCTTCTGTAAACATGCATACAGGAGCAATCCACACCAGGATGGGATGGCTATCCAACATTAATCAGAACGAAGACAAAGGACTCATCAGGAACGTAGGACCCAGCAGGCCCAGCTTCTGGGGACATTACATCTTCTGGAAAGAGTTAGGCATTGAGGAGGAGGGTAAGGAAACGGATGGGACCTCATTATGATTTGCATACCTGTGAAACTATGCTCTCAGACTCTTGTAGAGCAAGAGAAGGGTACCGTTCCCTCAACTGGGAGTTAATTTTCTGTTCTCTCCCTGGAGCTGCAGACTTACAAATGAGCCTGAAGGGAGTGATCAGTGCAGTGTAAAAACGTCCACTGTAATTTGTATAGAATCAATCCTTCTTGCAGTAGCAGAGAGGAACATGGTAAATAAGCCTACAGGGACCACCATGAAATTGCATTTAGACTTCTTGCAGTATGCAAATTAATCTGCTTAGATCTGATTTTGTGGGGGAGTTTGTGCCATGAAGTCTGGATATATCCTAAGGGACCTGGTTCTCTGTAGTGTTGGGCATCCAGCAGCAGTGCAGGATATAGAGCATTAATGACTTCATAATAATAATTTTGATCTTTTGCAAATAGCTGGAATTGTGTGTAGAGCAATAGGAGCAAACGTGTCTCTTATAATCATGATTCTATCAATAACCGAATTTACTGTATTGAGAAAATGAGTTTCTTCTTGTGTAACCCATTACCTCATTGTACCCACTGTACAATAGTCAAACACCTTGGCTAGCCAAGGACAGAAGTGTTGTTTTAATAAAAGGTGTCCTTGTGCCCCACTTACTCAGGGCATCTTGAAAGTTAGATTCTCTGCATATGGTTACAGAGCTGCTTTTATCAACCAAGTGATAGTTTATAGCAGGTTTACCCTGATTCACACAATGTGAAAGAAGCTTCCGGAAGTGAGAAAATTCTAGTGGTGTCATATATAGTTTTTTTTAACCTAATGAATTGTAACAAAAAAGGCTTTTTGTCTTGTGAAGGAAACGTTCGTGTATCAAATCCAGGACATTTTGTATAATATAATAATAATTATATTGAAAGACTGAGACACAAAACTAACTTCATGTAAGGTGTCAAAATCATACCTTTGAGATCTGTTGTTACTAGAAAATAGGTCAATTTGCTCTGTTTTTAAGGATGCTCGTGACCTTTCTGGTAATGATCTTATTGGCTTATCCTTATTCACATTACAATTCTATTTCAAAACTAACACCTGGGTACATTTGCTGTGAGAATGCAGATGGAGGACAAAAATCTTCCTGAATGCTTAATTGAATGAAACATGTCTGGTCCGCATTTGTGTTCCTGGTGATCGATTGTTCTGGCTTAGCAGCTCTGCTGGCTGCATACAAATTCAGGGTACCAGAGGCCTTTTCAATGAGCACGTCAATTTAGTTAAGCTGCCTAAAACTTCTTGTACCTTTTCCACAGTCCTAATTTAAATTGGCAGCACTTGTGAATGGTATTGGGTTGTCAGCGCTACAGAAAAGAACTGTTCCTTTTGTTCACAGAGCTAGTACAGTGTGAGCTTTCTCATCTGGCGGCACAGGTTGACTGGAGTGAAGAGGAGGGAGAAGTTCCCTTCCTCCATCTAAAGCAAGAGCCACAAAAGACGACTGATCTTACAGCTCAGCAGCACTAGACTTGGCAGAGGAGTTGCTGCTGAATCCTATGGATACTGATTTATGCTGGCAATCTCTGAACTTTTTGCTGGGGAGACAGTGCACAGTAACAGAAACACTTCTACAACAAAGATCAATACGTAGCGTTCACCTTGCTTGGTTATATCTAGATAACACTTGACCCTGTGCTCCCTAGAGGAGGTAGTAACACCACACCTATCTTCCTGTACTTGTGCCTTTTTATGAACCAAGCAATCTAATTGATGTATTTATTAAAAACATGTAATGTATCTCACAGTACATCTGATATGCCTTATTCAGCTGTTAAAGAGCAATTCATTTATACTTGAATCACCTTCACATTAATAACATAAGCAAGATCAGAGTGACAAACAAGTATGTTCTGAAGTTCGTGCAGTTAGAGCAATCAGATTCCATAAATCTATTATCAAGATTTCTTCATTTTACCTACCTAGAAGCATTTCAGTCCTGCAGATCTACAGATTATCACATCACAAAACTCTTGTTAATTTGCCATTCAGCAAAAGGCTTTATTCTGTGAGTGAAATAAAACTCCAAACCTATTTCTGCTTCTCGTGTGCCAACAAGAAAAAGCTCTGTTCCAAAAATGCCCCATACAGTTCGATGGCTTCAGTGCCCAGAAGAGTGTGAAGTGTGTGTTTGGTTGCCAGTGTGATGGTTTCAGCACACTGGATGTGCTGTTCTGTCGAGGCTCTTGAATGCTTCTGGTGGTAGTGCTGAATAGTTTACTTGGATAAAAATCACATGGAGCACCATTTTGAAGAGGGAGTGTTTTTGGCAGCTGCTGCAGAGATAATTACTTCAGGTCTAAACCATTGCTTGTCCCAGTAAGGAAACAGATTTCCTGCACCTCCTCACATGAAACAAGTTCTTTGTGCAGCTTCTCCTTAGCTGGCAACTAACCTCCCATGTGTGACCCCATCTCCCTTTCCAGAGCTATCCTGGGGTTGTCTCCCACAGTCCTGGACTTTCAATATGATACTTCACCTCATCAACATCGTATCCAGCAAGGCTCCAGCAGAGAAGGGAGGGTGAGCAGCAGATTGGCTTAAATGCTTTTCCCTCTAAAATCTTAATGTTTCATGCCCCTAACAAGTCTTCTTCCTGCTACCCACTTTCATCCCTCCTCCTTACCTGGTGAGACCAGGTAATTCATAATCCTGCTGTTCAAGGTGCAGAAAGCTTTGAAAATAAGCCGTGTAGTACAGACCCATGCATATCTTTAAAAGCATGTACCTGTTGAACTTTTTACAAGCTGGTTGTAAATTATTTCATTGTTTACTGATTCAATTGTGTATTTTTCACATAGGCTGGCTCAGCAAAGGAATGTTTCCATTTAAGTCTCTTGGCAAGGTGAAGCAAAATCATAGCTTGCAAAATCACTTCTGTTCACGTTAGAAAATGCTTGTTACTATTATTTGTGGACTTTGGATCAGGAATCGTGTGTGTTGCATGTGCTCCCCAGTGACTGCTGTGTAATTAGGGGCTGATGTTTTGGCAGAAGAATGCTCCGCAGCCCGCTGCCAGACCGGCACGCTCCCTGGTGCACCTGCACAAAGCTTCCTGATAAGGCCGCTCTAACCGGCACCTGAAGGAATGTGGTGTAGATCGGCAGCAAGTCGCCAGTACAGTGGCTCCACTGTATCCCCAGTTAAGCTGTAACCGATATATAAACAGGAAAAAAAGCTGACTTCTTGTTTGTAACAAGCAGTGCACAGAGTTAGAGTGGATTAGGTTTGTATTTTGGAAAGAGTAAATTTCAGTGGCTTTCAAACGCTTGGCTTTGGTTTGATCCTGCAAACCTAAATGCAGGAAATCTTACAGTTATTAGGTTTTTATTTTTCTCTATAACCTGCAGTTCCTCTCATAGATAAGGCCAAATTAATAGTTTCCCCTTTCTTAAAATTAGGAATGACTATAACCATTTTTTCCGAAGTAATGTAGTTTTTCTAGGATTTTCTTTTGAGTATGGGTTGCAGTTACTTGTCATATATTAACACTTAAGTTATCAGCTAAGATGCAAGCCACATTCTCCTGAATTCTGCACATGCTTCTTGTGCTCAGGCAGTCTTCATTTTGGTAAGCTAGCCAAATAAAACATAGTAACAGGAGAGATGTACAGTTCTTACCCAAATACAGGTAATTGCAGAATCACATGGACCAGTAGGCCAATCCAATTCAGTGCAACTGAATCACTACTGCTCTCCACAGTCCCCATTGCACCATGGCTCTTCATCAGATATTACAGGTGGTAGACCAGTACCTAAGAGGGTAATTGGTATCCATGGCTCCCTTCATTTAGACAACTGGGTGATGTAGACAGATATTCCTAGGAAGACTAGATTATTCCTTGAGGTTATTTTTCTCAGACATCCCATATACTTCTAGCTAAACAGTTACCAAGAAATCAGAACAGAGTAAGAGCCAGAATGGGCCTGGCTGACTGATTGATGTAGCTGATGGATGGTGTGGCTCTGTTGGTTAGCAGGTTGTGTGCTGTGTAATGCTCCTTTCTTTTACACCCTGCAGCACTGCAGAATATGCAGAAGAGACCGAAACATTGTCTTGACATAGCAAAAAACCATACGTATGAGCCTTTTCAAAATCACAGCCTATAAATTGTTTTTTCCCCTTCCAATATCTTAAAAACAGATAAGCTCTTAATGAAAAGCTTTCATATAATTTGCTTCTGCTCTCCAAAAAGACAGACAACAGAGCACCAGGGCAGTGTCACTGCAAACAGACCGTATCTATTGGTGACTTGAAGAGCTTTCCTGACTAAAGATGTTTTCCTGACTCAAGTCCAGACCTGAGATAACGCAGCCCCTTCTGCAGCCACTTTTACTGTGGTATCTGAGTAGATTTGGAGTCTTGAATCTATTTATCTCCTCTGTGATAGAGCAAGGCTGCACATCATTTACCCAGCTATGTAGGAGAGGTGTGGCAGTGAGGGAATCAGAGCAGAATCTCAGAAATCACAGACTACCAATACATTCCTTACCTTGTTAATGTTTTACTAATGGGGTGGATGCATTTTTCTCTTTTATTTTTGCTTACATTCCCAGGTGTCTTGGTCTATCACACTTTCTTTGAGAACATGTAGACTTAAAGTCACAACTCGACCATTTTAAGCTTGCTTATTGCCTGTCCTGGAGATCATTTGGTGCATTTGGCAATGATTTGTTACTCTTTCAGACGAGGTGAAAGAAAACATGCTGTTTTCTGAATGTTATTCCCAAGATTTCGCAAGAGCCAGCCTCTGACCCAGGCTGCATCTCCAGCTTGGCAAAATGCACTTCTGCATGGGGGAACCCATAAAGGAGTCCCACTGTGACATGGTCTCAAGGTCACCACAGCTGCTATCTCAGAGCATCCAGCTCTGGATAAATTGTAGCCTCACAAACCTTTCATCTGGCCTATATATCGCCCTGCAACAATGGGTTCACAGTGATATTAGCAGCAAGGAGATGGCCATAAATGTGACATAGCATGTGTGCTACATGCCTTTAGTGGTGGCATCAGTTCTCACCAGGGAGGCTTGTGAAAGCCTTAGAGTTCTTTTAAAAGGGTTAATGAGGAAAGGGAGACTCCAGCATTGCAACTGAATTTCAGAGTAACCCCCACCAGATTACTCATAGTTCTCCTATTGCCGAGGGTTTGGGGGTGCAATTGAAGTGTTTCTCCAAGACTAGCTATGTCCTACGGCAGTATTCATGGAAACAAACCAGCTTACTTTAGCCTCAAAGACACGTAGAAGGAAAACTCGGCTCAGTTTGTTCACAGCATGAGACTACCAGAGCCAGCGCGGCTGTTGAGTTAGTGGTGAAACGCTGTGTGCTGTTCACAGGGCATGCACTCCTGCCCCCTCACTTGCATGGGTGTCAGCAGGGCAATACTCATCTGCTCTTCATTTATGGAAGAAGTGAAATTAAAAAATCCCAAACAGATGAGCCTTTAAGTAAGGACCTGTCTTTAAGAACACGGTGGGACAGGGAGGGTTTTGTACCAATCATTGCAATTGCTGATATTTCCATGTGCACATTCTAGTAAAATCCAGCTGTTGAAGTTTTAGAGTTGCTGTCTTTTTGAGTGGCTCAGAGATGGGAAATGTAAAGTTAGAACCAGCTCAGAGCTCTGACTGATTCATGTCCAGCCCTGGCATGTGTCCAGCTTACAGACCACTGCTGTATCTTGCTTTACTCTAACTCTTTCTGGAAAATGGCCTTGGATGAAGCAGAGACAAGGCCAGTTTGAAAGCGGAAAAGCTCTGGAAAGATGCTTCTACAGATTTCCTTTCCTAAGCCAACAGGAGCTTGGCTGGAAGAGTCCTGTGGGGAAGTGGGGGATACATGCAGGAAGTTACTGAGTTACTAGTGACATCTTTGCATTGTTAGGTAGAAAATATAAAAACATCTTTTAACTTATTTGTTATGCTTTACTTGCCTAGTTTACTTAGTTGCACTTCATGTTCTCAGTCTGGGCAGAGGAAGGAATTTCTCCTTTTTCATTCATGTTGTTAGTGAGAGTGTCCTCAGACATCCATCTTCACAGTGCAATATTTATCCCTTTAAAAAGAAGTGCTTTTAAAATGAAATTGAAATTACTCATAACTATTTTATTTTGTTTGGGACTTAAGTAATAGACAAAGTTGGACTAAATACTACCCTTTAGACAATGAAGCCCCTGCAAATATCTCCTTATATTATGTACGGTTACGCAAAGACTCAGTAATGTGGCAGTCAATAGATAACACGTATCTATATCCACTTTCCCCATAGTTAAATAAACTTTAAAAGCAAATGCTCCATTAGCCCCTGACCATCAATCTTAACATAATAATGGGGCTGTTTAAAGCCAGATAGGCTCCCCCCACTCTATTAAAATATTTACATTGTAATAACTCAGTAGGTTTTGGTCGGATTTTTTTTTCCTGTTCTAAATGTAAGGCCCTGTAAGTGGGTGAAAGTATTTTAAAGCAGGGTGAGACTGAAGGGACGTGACATGTTATTGAATTAAGGGCCTTAGAAGGTGAGGGCTGTGCAGTCATAAATTCCAGGAATGCGGATGTGACTCTCCGAATGTGTATATGAAGTTGACGGAGTTTGACAGCTACCATCTGTGAACAATAATGTATAGAGAAACAGGGCTACAAGATGCAGGCTGGAATGTACCTATCAGGCTCTGAGGACTATAACAATTTACCACTCATTATCAGCGACCATGGTCATGATTAGCTGCAGGGGTTGGAATGAACCTTGGAAATTACGAGAACAAAGTTCCCCTTGTTAAAGCAGAGTAATTACTTTAATACATACAAGGAGAAAACAGGCAGGAGACTTCCTTTTTTGCCCCTGCTCAGTAACACTAAAAAACTGCACAGCGAAAATGGATGGACTGTTAGTTCTTTCTGCATTACTTGAAATAGGAGAAAACGGCTATTTTGTATTCATGCCCTCACTATTCTATGGCTTTCCACAACTCTACAGCCTGCAGCAGAGAATGGCAGAGCCATAATTATGTGATAACTGTGTTTATGCTATATTTGTTGATCAAAGCTGATTTCTCAAGGTCTGCACTTTTCTGTGTTCCATCAAAAAGTAGCAATTTGGCCAAAATATACCTTTGAGCCACAGCATCTTGTAAGTAAAATCTCTATTTCAAACAGGTGGTCTTTGCTGTTTTCTCACTAGTCTGTATCATGATCAAATCTGTGTTTTCCCACAGGTTTATATTTTTTCCTGGTGAACACCATCATGTACAGTGCAGCTGTAGCCACAGAGAAATACCGTGAATTCTCCTTTAAGGTTGCTCAAGAGCACTGTCTGTCAGGACAGAGAGCCAGCTTAGTGCCTAGTGTAAGCTGGCATGGGTCAGTCCTACTTGAAATCGTGTTTCTACAAGCTGAGAATCTGTCCCATAAAATCAAGGAAATTATCAGATAAGGAAACACGCTGTCTCCATAATGCATATCTCAATGCCTACAATAATATATATTCCCATTCTTTTCCTGCAAGCATTTGCTTTTCTTACAAAAATGACACCAATCGCAGTCTACACACATTAGTCAGTAGTGAACTGCGACAGCAGTTTTAGCTCCAACAACAAGGTGCCCAGATTTCTAGGAAGGGCATTTGACTTTGAAAAATATCCAGCAAAAACAACATACAGAAAGAGAGAAACAGCAGGAAGTCTATTGAGCAAGAAAGACACCATCCATCCTCTTTTAATTGAAAGAGAAAGGTTAAGGTTGGTTTGAAAAGAATGTGTGCGCAGACAAAAAAGTGTAGTAAGCAGTTCCTGTGATAGATGGTTTAAATTTAGGCCTCGGGTGGGGGTGGTGGGGTTGGACTATGTGACCTTGTTGGGTCCCTTTTACTGCTGTTGTAACAGGAAAAGATGAGGTTATTTCTCAACTGAAAGGTTGCCTGGTTTTTCATTATCTGCTTCAGAAAAACATACACCAGTGAGGTTATCAACAGAAAGCCATTAATATAGATATGCTGCATCCATGTAAAGTGACTTACACAGACATCACTTAAAGGTGTGGCTGTCACAGTTATGGACATGCCCCTTATCTCTTGGATAAACTAACCTATTCCGGGTTTGGGGTTGGCACATTTTGGTATCCAGGTTAGCTTGGTATGTTTTTTCTGCATTGAGATGACTGCAGGTTAAACATGCCATTGCAATCATAAACAGGTGGAACAAGTGTGATAAAGGTAAGCTCCTTTTCTCTTGAGTTCCTCAACTCAATCAGAAACTCTGCGTACACCAGTACAATGCATACATGGCCTTACTAGCAGATCAGAATCTTTTCCCTGATCAGATCATTTTCAACTAAATGAAGTGTAAAGAAATCAGTTTAACATTTTCCCCAACATTTTTTTTTTAATGGAAGAAATGGAGGAAAGGTGTGTAGGTCACATTTGTGATGGAAACAGTTCATTCCTCAGCGGAGAAAAACATTCTTTTCCAGCTGAGTCTAATTAAAAGTGCGGTTCCTGAAGGGAATGTACATGCATATGACTCCGGTGTTGGTGTGGAAAGGGGCAGGGAGTGTAATGATTCAGTGTTGCAGTGAGTGATGTTGACAGTGACAAACTTGGGTTGGATCTTACTGTCAGGTAAGTTGTTGCCACTAGACAGGCAAAGCATGGACACAGCAAGCTGCTGCTTCTGGTGCTATTGATGTGCTGTTTTGTGCCTTGCTTGCTTGGTCAGAGCCTGTTCAGGTGCCTGTTAACCCAAATTAGTGGCATTTGCCTGGCTCCTTCCCTTATACTTGGCTCCTCTATTGCTTCGCCCTGTTTGTACAGCACCTGCCACAGTGCAAGTAATAGTCTTAATGATGACTGTTTAAAAATGTTAAACAATAGGTAGGAAATATTGACCAGACTTTCTGATCACTACTTACTAGGGTGGATTTGAGATAGTCTAAAGACAAACAGTTTCACCGACCATTTATGGTCTGGTTGTGTCAAATCATCCTCCAAATGGTTTGGTATTCAGACATCACCCATAGAGGCACCTGCTGTCAAATACCCAGTAAGTACTAGTCAGGGACCTGTACAGATTGGTCTTTGTGTTCTGAAAACTTTCCTACATACTTCCTCCCTAAGAAACGTCTCTTAGCAGGTCCTGTTCTCTTGGTATCACAGTTAAAATGGATGCGATATGCAAAATGAACCTTCTGCTGACTGTCTGTGATACTGTTTGATGTTGCATTCAGTCACAGTCAGTTTTGACCCTAGCCTGCTCTGATTTCACTTCAGTGAGGGGGAACTCCATTAATTAAGCATTGTTATCACTTGTGTCTACTGTGTGTAAGACAGAGAACATGCCTACACAACACAAGATGGGCTGACACAGACTGGAGCACAAACTAGCAGCCCAAATACAAACTGCCCTGGGGCTCTATACGGATGTTACCAACCTGCTATGATTTTGCTGCTATTGTTATCTGTAATAACAAGATAAAAGCTTGTTGAGGTTTACCATGCTATTTTGTGTCCTCTATTTTGCTGTGTAGACATTTCCAAAGACATTAAAGCCTTTGAGACTTTAGCAGCCTGTAAAAGAGAACCATTTTCTGAGCCTGCCTGTCTACTGCAGGTAATCTACTGCATTTCTTCAAAGCAGTAAAGAAAATAGCAATGGGCCTGAAACTGCCTGTAATTTTCCTCCTAGCATTTTGTAACTGGAGTATTACTATGTTATTTTACCTCTCTCTTTTATGTGGGGGCACTTTCTGAGGCTGTGGGATCACATTTCTCTAAAAAGTCTTTCTTTATATGCTTTAAAATGTCACTATCACATCAAAGTTGGTAGAGCAGCTACCAAATACTTTAGTTCTAAATTACAAGCATTTCTTATCTTTACCGGTGTTTATTCCTCTCCCCATCCGAACAAGCCAGCAGGGTAGTGGGACTGGGCAGTCTGACCTCATTCCCTACTTTTGCTGCTTGAATCTGTTGTCAACCAGGAATTTGTCTTACAAGTTCCCCAGCTCCTAGCTCTCCCTTGCATTCAAGCTGTCTTGTAGTGATAAACCAGCTTATAAACACAGTAGGAATTACTACCAATAATGGGTCTAACCTAAAAAAATCATGCCCTGCAAGTTCGATCTCAACAGCTTCCAGAATTAACACAGTAATTTTTGTAATGTGGTTTTGAGTCGTTGTTGGGTTGTTGGGATTTTTAACCTGCCTCATTGCTTTTGATTAAACAGTAAGTTTCTGAAGATATTTTCAAAATGTGCAACATTGCTCCAACTCAGCCACTACTATGTGATAAAATCTTCATTGATTTTCACTATTCCATACTTTTTCTCATCTCTGTATTCCCATAACACTAAGCTGTAATCTCAGAGGACAAAAGATTAGTTCTAAAAAAAATCAGCTGCCTTATTAATGCCTGCACTTGCAAAGTATTTACTTTTAGTTTTACTGAGTGTAATCTTCCTTTCCACCGAACACAGCCTTTCAAAACACTGCTATTTCTATTCAAAATTTAATCTTTCTTCAGGATTCTGATATGCTGAGTATGCACTGGTATATGGGAAGATGTTTTATTCTGTATAACTTTTATCTTGTTTAACTGAATTATCTTAGATATGGCATTTCTCAGTTTTCAGGTACAAAGCAGATTTTGGGGTACAAGTGTCATGGTTCCTATGGGGTTAATGTCTAGTGACATCCCTGGGTACCAAGAAAATGGATTCATAAGTAAAACCTGATGCTGTCCTTTTAATGAGAAATCTGATAATGAATAACAAAGCGTCAGCTTACAAAAATGGGCTGGAACAGCATTAAACATCTCTGGCAGGCAGGCTAGCATTAGCAGCAAGCCTGGGGTCCAGAACACACGCAGGCATGTTGCCCTGTCCCCATATCCTGGCTACTGGCTTTCTGCTTATCAATTAAGAGGTAATTGAACTTGACTTTCACTCCCTCTCTGAGCATTTCAGAGGTCTGGATCATTGTCAGTCTCTATCCCCTGCTGTTCTCAAAAGCAGAGCCAGCAGGGAGGAGAAAATGAATGCCATGAAATGCATGCACTTGCTCATGACCTTATCAAATTCACACACACAGCCCCCAAGCTGGTTATTGTTAGGCCGCCTTGTTGCTGAGTTAGCAATTTTTGAGTCCCAGTTCAGACTGCAGAGCTTACCTGTGTCTGTAATAGTTAAGAGAACAAGATTGGTCTGTGAAGCTCTCAGGTCTTGGGACTGCCCCCCCATTTCACCTGGCACAAGAGGGCTCCAGGAGAGGTCTGAATAGTTGCCACAGTGCGTATGACTCATTATAATAGTAAAGGTTGCTGCGGGCTTGCTTCCAGTTTGTGCTCTAAAAGAGGTTACATTCATCAAGAGGATCACAGTCCCTACCTTTCCAGCTAAAAGTATTCATGAACAGGTTTGTGTCTGTTCGTATGGGATATGGCATTCTAGGAACAGTCATTGGATTGGTTTACTTGAGAAACCTTGTATTTTTTTGGGAGGGTGTCCGCATTAATTAGTCTCACAGCTGGGATGGGAGCATACAGTTCTTAAATTCCTCTTACAATTCAGAGTTCGCAAATGCCAAGAGTTGTCGAGTACATTTAGACTGAAGACCTCCATATTCATAAAATAACAAGCACAGTTATTTGAGGGGTTTTTTTGTTTGCTTGCTTGTTTGTTTGCTTTCTTGTCCCTCTCCCCTACCCCTGCCCTGCTTTGAGAGAAGAGGCAGAGGATGCCCTGTCTCCATAGAAGAATGCAGCCCAGTGCCTGGAGGAGACTCCTGGAGGGGGCAATATATGGCTTTGAATCATCTCAGGCTGAGGAGAGCACAGAATGTAGGTGTCCTCCTTTCTAGATGAGCACTTCAGCCTCTAGGCAGGCATGGGCAGTCATAAGTAGTCTCCATCGCTCTGGCCAATGACAAGAAAAAAAAGAGCTGAACATCTGCACCCAAAGAATTGACATGTGTCTGAACACCATTATCTCGAAGTGTCTTAGTAAAACTGGGTCTAAGAAACTTCACAGCATCAGTGTTCATGCAACCAAGATCATCATGCTACCTGTGACAAATGGACTGGCTGTATACAGAAACATCATCCTTCCTACTGACTCTGGCTGATAGCAAAGTCCCCTGAAGCTCTGCGGGCTATAGAGAGTCCTACGGAGGTCTTCCTGAAGCTGCTTTGGCCATCCTGCAGGAGAGGAGCATCAACGACAGCAGTGTGGGCAGAGTCCCCAGGCTTTTTAGCTCAGCCTGTGTTCAGCAGCTGATGGGTGTCTCTGCTGTCTTGCCAAGTTGGGAAGCTAATCCCTGCTAGGGAATCATGGGACTTCACTTCCAGAAAGCTCCTCCAACTTTCATCCTTTGCCAGCACAACCTGGCCTCTCTTGCGTACCTGCATAGTTTTTTGCAGCCCACCATTTTACTGACAATGCCTCACACCTTGGTAGTACTTTTCATTCACTCACCTTTGAGGATTCGGTGATGATTGGAAACAGTATTGCCTCCTTCCAGAGAAGAGCAAAAGGAAGAACCTGACAATTCAGCTTGCTGTTGATATAATTTAGAACTGGAAGTAATACAGCATTACAGCAAGCAGCTAAGTGAATGTTTCAACGTTTATGATCCATCAGAGAGGGCTAACTACGTGTTTTATAGCTAGGTGAACAGCAGAGCGTGCTTCAGAAATGCGCACTGTGGCCACAGTTCATGCATCCCAAGATACCTGTCTGAAGACTTGGAGGATGGGAAGGAAGAAGGAAGGGGAAGGGAAATGGGAAAGAAGCTTCTTGAGCCACACATAAAGCACTTCCTTGATTTTCCTGCAATTAGAAAATCAGCTACTTTTTTTTTTTTTAATAAACATTATTTTAGCACACAGCGTGAGTCCTCTTGTTAAAGCCGACTGAATACTGGGAACTCCAAGAAGCAAGTATGTAGAAAGGCACTAGCAGGAGGCTGAAAAAACCTCACAGAGCAATGAAGCTGTTCCAAGAGCTCATATGGTTCTTGTATCAGTGGTTTTGTTTGGGGCTTCTCGCAGAGCCCCACTAATCTTACTCTGGCTCTCTCAAAAAACTAGTATGTATCACTGAAACGTAGCCTGTTAATAGCTGATACAGCACATATTGCTTCCATTCGTCTCCTTGAGAGAGATTGTATATCTTTACCTGCAGTTTGTCTTCTCTGTGGGCTGAAGTATGTCTGAGCTCAGAGGAGCTTGCCTCAGTTGTGACTACAGCATGTGCCAGTTGGGTCTGTTCTTTCTTCCCAAAGGGCTGCAAGGCAGGACATGTCAGCTGGATTTGGCAGGCAAACGAAAGCCGTTTGGCGACCGTAAGAAAAACAACTGCTCCATGGTTTGGAAACTCTTGCTGGATCACACAGTGAATCAGAGCATGTCCATTGCTGCTTCACAACAGCTCTGCTTTTGAGAGCACAGCTTGCAGCGAGGCCAAAACCAAGCCTTGTAGCATATGGATTTTCATCTTGAAATAACAGCTTCATCTTCTAGACATGAAGTACATATCCTCCAGTAATGTGTAATGAAATGTGAATTGTACATATTCTGTACCCAGCCTCGTCACCCATGCTGGCAGCCTCTCCTTGGGAGCCTCAACAGCCCTGCACACCCACAAGGCTTACGTTTTCTTCTATGTCCCCCAACAAAGCCATGCTTGAAGCCACAAGTTTCACCCACAGGCCACTGGCAGTTTCTTATGTGATGACAGACCTTTATGGCAATTAGCCAGGGGAAAATATGTGAACAGATGTGGAAGGGATAAAAAACAACCACCAGAACAAACTCTTGTGAGAGTGAAGCCAGGGCTTCCACACCTCAGACCCAGGTCACTTCATCTCAGCTGCACGCCAGTGCTCGTACCACCAGTTGAGACCATGAGCTGGTGAGAACCCAAATCTGGAGTGGGCTCTGTTCTCCTCTTGGCACCACTGGGGTGGCAGTCAGTGTCTGTCTTGGGTGTACCACCAGCACTGGCAGGCACCGGGGAGGCTCTGGCCTCTCCC
>NW_009912848.1:0-10698 GCF_000696875.1 Nestor notabilis | reverse complement strand
CAGGAATGCTGCCAACATGGGAGATGTGCTTTTGGCTCAGGACACCAAAGGACAGCTCAAGGCATAGGGTGGGGGTGGGTAGACAAACATGAGGGCTGGGCTTGGCATATGAGTTTGTAGGGGACAGAAGGGTGGTGGTGTGGGAAGACATGGGGGTTTGGTTGGGCTTGGCATGGCATGAGAGTTGTTGGCACAAGAATGGAGCAAGGGAATGGGGACATGCTTCGTCCTGAGGTGTGTGACCAGAGGCAGGTCCATGATCACTGCTGGTCAAGGTGTTGGCCAACTCTTTACATCTTGGTTCCTACTGCTGTCAGTGGTAGCACTCAAGTTAACTTTGGGTACCTCAGATCTAGGGGGGCACTAACTTCCTGGAGGACCTGAGACAAGGCCACTGAACTCCAGAAATCCTAGTGAGGTCAGTAAGCTTTGGATCTGTCCATATCCTGAGACTTGGCTGAACTGAGCAGAAGAGAAAGGTTTCTTAGCTCTTCTGAAGTTCCCATTCCTCTTCTGGCTGCCCATGCACTGGTGTGCTCATGGCAACAGCTAATCTGTTTTCTGATGCAGATGGATTGTGTCTGTGTTTCCTTCTGCTGCTTGGACTGCAGGAGTCAACAGTCGCCGCCGGAGCTGGGAGGTGGGGCTGGCCACAGGGCTCATCTCTCAGTGCATCAACATCGCTACGTATCATCGCTGTAGCTGCTGGTGACCGACACAATGCCACGGGTGTAACGGCTGAAATAACTACCTGCAAACAGCACATCTGTATGGCTCCATTTAAGAAACCCATGCATTATGGACTGAGAAATATGACAGGGCAAATGCATTCTTCCTTTCCAGAGTACTACCACAGGGCTCTGTATCCTGCCTGCCCACAGTGTCTTTCTCTCTCGCCACCCCAAGTGCAAGCTGTGATTCGCTTCCTTTGCAGGATTTTTTCCCCATTCTCTATTTGTTAATGCTTCTTTTCTTGTCTTTGAAGAGTTTTTCCCTGAAAATATGTTGGGCACATTTTCAAGTGCAAGTGGAACTTGCAGCCTGAAACACAACCCCAGACTCACATAGTTTGCCTTTGCATTTTATCTTAAAAAATAAGAAATGATAAATAAAATGTCCTTGCTCAGTACTTCTTTGCCAGCTAAAGGACAGTCTGCCCTAGTGTTAGGAAAAATTGTAAGATAAATTGACATAGATGAGCTGCTGTACAGCTTCCAGAGAGTCTGTAAACGCAATCTGTTATAACTCTGAACAAAGGTTTCTACTTCTGCAAATGATTTGCTAGTCAAAGAAAGTGGGACATTCATTAATAAATGTAAATGTTGGTTTAGAAAATACCGTATGAGTAGAGTTTGAGAAAATTATGCTCTATTGTAGTCTCAGCCAGTTCTTTTTTCCCCCAGAATATTTTTACTGAGCACTGACTTTTTTATAGGAGTTTTAATCTCAGAGATAATTATAACATTAGAATCTGTCCCAGATCAGTAATAATGCCATTGTACTGCTTGCTGAGTGGACAGGAGAAGAATGAACTGCAACTTCAGTTCTTTCTTCATAGCTGATTCATAGACCAAGAGACAATGAATCTTTTATGTGCCGCTGCCTTCTGGTATTTTGAAAGAATACATATTTTGAAAGAGCTGAGATTGCAGTTATTGCTCAGATACAAGTGAAAAACATTCTGGTTACGTGTTAATGTTTTATTCATGGCTATATGTAATATTAATGCAAAATACTTCCACTTCTCAGTTAGAGATTCTATTAGCAGCTTGTGATGTTTCAGCTATTTCAGATGCCAAGATGTGAGAGAATGTGTGAAAAAGCATAAATTTTCCCAGGCTTTCTAGATACTGGTTTGTTTTCCCAAATTCAGACTATGGGAATGCTTTTTTTAGTGAATAATCTTATTCCCATGCCATGAAAATGACTGTAAATTTTGTTACTAATGTCCACAAAGATGGAACCAAAGCTATAACAGAACACATACTGCATCAGTGCTACAGCAGCGGGTAATAGAGCGTTTTCTTACATACTTTAATGAATAAAGGGTAGTAATTAGCCCCTTTATCTTATATTTAAAGTGCAGTGCATTTCAAGTTGACACTTAAAGGATACTGTAGCTCCAGTCTTCCCTTTGCCAGTTAATATAAAAAGGCAGAGAAGTCCTAAAGGTCAGACAAAGCCCATTGGGAACTAAGTTGCACAGAAGCCATCACTCTGCAACGTGCTACAAACACAGGCATGTGTCCCTGATGCAAAAAAAGCATAGAGCTCTTGTTAGCTCTAAGCAGGATGAGCCATTGGCTGTCTTGCTTGATTCGGTTATGTTGCAGAGGTTTTTATGTTCCGTAACAGCAGAACCAAGCCCAGTCCTGATTCTTAAATGGTGGCTTGTCCACTGATGAGAGCCTTGGGAGAGCCCAGTCACTTGCTGGTATGTGTAAGGCTGCCTCCAGTCCAAGCCGTCCATCCCATCTGGAAAGGGGGCAACTGCTGTGCTGCATTTACCTCCCTTCCATGGTCATCCTGTAACAGTGTGACTCCCTGGACATCAGAAATTAAGGAAACCCCACATTAAACCAACTTGCAACAGAGCCAGATAGGGAGGTTTTTGGCCTTTAGCCAGCTGGCTTGCACCCTTGTCCTCATGCTCATCCCTCTCAACAAAACTTGCTGCTCCAGCATGCACCCAGAAGAAGGACCCTTCTCAGAGGAACCAGTTTAAGCGGAGGTTTCCTTTCACATCTTACTTCACCTGTGTCTGATAAGCATTAGTAGCAATGGGCTTTATTTTGCACAATGTGAACAGAAACTTCCTCTGAGGATGCAGTTCAACCTGGCCTGAATTACAAATGGTTTCTAGGCAGCTGTGTAAAACCCACCCCAGGCTATGGAGCATCAGAGCATGAGGCACTCGGGCACAGTCTGTCCTAGGCTCTTACCCCTACAGCTTCTATCTAGATGCTAAAAAGTGAGTTGTCCTCAGATAGTTATTTTCCTTTCTCATTTGATGGAGATTCCCGTAATTCATTCTGTAAGAAAACATGACTAATGGATTCATAAATTGAGGTTTTGTTTGTTTGTTTGGTTTTGAGAATTCAATGAGACTCTGTTAAAGATAAGCTGTAGTTCAGCCACAGAAACCCATCTCCAGGGTATCTTGGGCAAATGAGAGTATTTGTTTTCAAAGTTCCTGAATATTTTAAAGAGAAGGGAAAACTGCGCTGGCACAGCATAAGAAACAAGTGGAAATGCTTTCCTTCTATCTGGAATCGATGCTTTCTTTTTCCTTCTAATAATAAGATGGCATTAAACCTTAAAATGTGCAACTGACTACACCGCAGCCCCAGTGTCCCCTTTGACTTTGCAAGCGCTGCAATTACCCTGAAGCCTCTTGGTGAGGGAGGCCCTGCCAGGGGTGAAGAGAGGAGGAAAGCTGGTGGCTGGCAGGACCAGGGCCCCATTTCCTTCCTTGCCTGGGGACCCATCCCAGCCATACCACACCACAGCACTGCAGGTAGCACAGGGCAAATAACTCTGGGCTCTGAGCAAGAAAGTAAATATAAAAATTACCATGAAAATTGCCCAACTGGTTAAAACTGGTTCCAGCCAGGAACTGAAGTTCTACCTTGAAATACTTAAATCCCATTTGGATGGCATAGATTTACATTCCAGGTGAAGAATTAATGGCTTTCACACAATATCCTCAGCAGTGATGTGCCGGCATACCAACCTCCATGGTTCTGGTAGCTGGAATTTGTAATTCCTCCAGGGGCTGCATTCTTCTAAGTGTTACTTCTATTTTTGGACTGCTTGCTTTATTTAGAAAAGAACCTGTGCTCTTGTCAAACCGTAGAGGCTATATGAGTCATCTATACAATAACACTAAATTATCTCTGTTATGGCGCAGTTCATCATCATCACAAAGGGATTTATAGAAAACAAACATAGCTGACAGACTGTGCTCTTAAGCTTCCTGTGTTTAATCCTTGTGCATGTTTACCCAGCTGAAGAGTGTGTTATTGAAAAACGGTTTGTTATAAAAATGTTGGGTGTTGCAGGAGCTCCAAAGTCTCATTTTTGTCCTAATAAAAATGAATACCATTCCTCTGATGATTTTCAGCTGCCAATCTATAGTCATCTGCCTGCATAATAGTTGCATGAATGCTAATGGCTATCCTGAAACTTTGACAAATAGATTTTTTTAAGGTTGTTAAGGCTGCCTCGTAGCCAGCAGTGCTTGCTCATTTAAGTGCCTTAAAACACACTCTTCACAAAGCATCACCAATGGGCTCTAGCCTCAGACAGAACAATGCAGAAATCTGTGATACAGAAACACAGTGAATCAGTATATAACCAGCTTCTTCCAGGTTGCGTGTCTATAGCTATATAGCTTACTAGAAGTGTTTCCCAAGTAGGAATCACTTACATCCCAATTTTCCTGTTAGCTTTTTATTGTTTACTTAGTTTGGCTTGTTTTGGATCACCCGGTTTCTTACGGAAATCTCTATAGTTGCAGGGTTTTTTAAAAAACTGTTACCTACAGATTGTTATCAATAATTGCATTTTTAAAATGGTTTGTGGATCCAGTTCTCACTGAAAGGCAGTAGGAGCGGGGTGCTTAGTTCCTTTAGGCATTTTATTCCATTTGCACACACAAACCCTCTGATGAGCTGCTCCTTGCTCCAAGGAGCTCTCCTCTCCTCCATGATCCCTCTTGTGTGAGCTGGCAGCAGGTAATTATTATCTCCCCTCACAGGCACCATTTTCTAGGCTAAAAAATATCTGTCTAAAAGATGTTCTGTCTTTCCTCCTCTCTCCTTGTAAAACTGGCATTTCTTCCCCTGATTGCCCTCACCGCCCCTCGCTGTACCAATTACCTCTGGAGCACAGATGGGAAGACCCACGTCTGGTATTCCTGGGGAGCTCTCACCCACCCCACCACCCTTCCTCACCAGGTACCTGGCCTAACATGCTCTACTGTCATGCTTGCTTGCTATATATTCAGGTTGCCTCTTTCCTCCCCAGTTTCAAGGAGTCCCTCACCCCCAGGTTTGTGACGTTTACAGAAGCAAGCTCAGACACGTGGTCTAGCATGTAGCCTGAGATGTGCGGTTCTCAGTCTTCCCATCAAAGTTGTTTCACTGCCCTGAGGGATTTGATATTCAGGTAAAGAGAAAGATGGATTCCTTCCTGGTGGTTCAACTCCTCATCTCAGAAACTTCAGGGCTACGGTCCCTGCTTCAATGTCGTATGTCTATGGGACTTTGCTGCAGAGTATTTGGGTGTATAAAGCATTGAGGTGTCTCAAGATGAGATAGCAACTGAAAGGAGTTTAGGTAGCGGATACATGCCAGACTTAGGCACCCTAGTTGTCTTAGGGTTTTAACTTTTCTCATGTATTTTTGCTGTACATAAACCATGACAAGCCTATGAAGGAGTTAGTAATTCCTGTACTAAGGGAATACTTCCTGTGTTGCACGACAGACTGACTAACTGAGGATTTAAAAGATATGCCGAATAATAGCAGATCTTCAAGTGTATTTAGGTGCTCTGTTCCCATGGGCAACTAGAATACAGACTGTCAATATGACAGGAGACAGTGTAATGGTATGCATTATGCAGTTAAGGCTTTAGGAAAATGCATATGCATGTGGGAGGATAAGTTAAGGTTGCCCAGGCAATCTTATTTCTAGCATTTCCTATATTTTCTGCTTTTGACTTTGCAGCCTACACATTCACTCGTAACTTTCTGTTGTAGTATGTAGGCATGACTTGAATTTACATCCTTCTTGATAAAGAAGTTGTATTAAAAATGTAAAGCTGTCAGTAATTTTCCACTTCAGAACACGGTTGGCTCATGTTCAGTGAGGGCTTGTGCCATCCTGGCTGAGCCCCCTGAGCAAGGCAGACACGTGCACCCAGGGTGCGGAGCCAGTCACTGCCTGGTGACAGCCAAAACTGGGATAGGTGGTAACCTAAGTGCTGCCTTCCCTGTCTGAGGTCTCAGGGATGTGACTTCTGTATGATGACTCCAGGAAGTTAAAGGATCTGCAGAGAGTAGACTCACAGATGGTATATGCAAAAGCTCTTCGTTTGCTTAGCAACTGAGAGAAGCTGCACCAGCCTCAGTGCTCCTCTGCCGGTGAAAGCATCCTCCTGCAGTTCGCCTGGCACAGCAGGACTTGCCAGTGACCTTTCCTAATGTAACCCAGGCATTAGCCCCTAGGTGAACTGACAGTTGTAATACAAAGTGAGACTTAGAGAGGCCAGCAACGGCACTTTAATGCCACAGTTTTTAGAGGGCTTAATATAGACCCTGAGGCATTCCTAAAATGGAAGACAAAAATTCTGCTAAAGCTCCCTCATATACATTTTTGAATGAAGCATTAGAAGTTGTATTAATTCAAGAGATTCCATCATTTGGCCTTCCTCCACCCTCCCTTTTCAGATCAAACAGGCATTCTGCATGCAGAACAACTGCTTGTACTGTGGGGGCACAAACCAGCACAAAACCATACTGGCAGCAGACGGGCAGCCCTGAGTGGAAAAGAAAACCTTGAGCTTTTCGCTTCTTGGATTAGAGTTTGGGAGAGGTACACAAGGAGGAAACGGGGAAAAAATGCAAGCTTGAGAGGAGATAAAATCTGATTAAAATGCAGACTAATATAATTGCAGAACATTACTCTGGCTTTCTTGTGGAGAGAGAAAAATGTCTGCTATTGTGCTGCTATAGAAACCACATAGGGTCTGTGTGTAGGTGAGGGTGCATGGAGCATGTCCCTCCTTCCCTCCCCCATTCTCTGTCCCGGAATGAAGATCCTATCTTGCTCGGTAAGCTTGGCCTTCACTGGCCAGGAGATCTCTCCCACTACAGAGAGAAGTTGTTTTCCTGTTTATGTGGTTTCTTTTAATATCTCTGTTCCCTCCCTTTTTTGCTTTGCTCTTGGAAAGCAATGCAGGGCTGTGCCAGAGGACGGGGTAAAAGCAGGTCTTCTTGGGCTTTTCACAGGGGTTGGTTGACTCGGCTGTACCTCTTGGGAGCACGGAACATATGAACTGTGCCGTGACCAGTGAGCTTTCTTGCGTTTACTCCAACAAAGCCAAAGAGAGAATCCACAGTGCTTTGGAAAGTAAATACTTATCTGGAATGAGCAGATGTGGTCCGTGTTTCTGAACACCGTGTCCACGTCACTTGTTTCCCTGAAGACACACGTTAGTTAATTACCAGAGCACTAGAGAGCAAAGTAAGGTTCATTCCCTGGCTGTTAATGGAAGTGTTTTCACAGAAGGTGTAAGCTGCATGCAAACTTACCCTCCGAACAGTGACACAAACTATGCTATAGAAATACATTCCTGAAGTGTGGAAGTGTGTATTTGCACCAGCTCTGACCCAGACCTTGTCTCTGACAGCAGCCACTTCTGCCTAACAGAGAGGAAGGGATAAGAAATTTTGCATTAAAAAGCCCGATGGCTGGGAAAGCCTGTTCACACTGTGTTAGAGCTCTTCCTGACCCATAATGCTTGAGAGACTGGTGCAACATTTGAGGAGATTAAATTACTGCTCCTTATGAATTTTATGCTAGCATAAAGTACTGTAGAAATGCATTTTCTCCTAATTTATAAATGCACTCTCCTTGGTACAGTGATAATTACAATTTTTGTCCCAGTGCCTTCCTACAACAATTGCCCCAGTGGCTCAGTTACGTGTTTTAAAAGAACTTATTTGGTATCTCACTTTTTCCAGAAGTTCCACCTTTCGATCTGTTTGATTATTTTTCTCTCGGTGTTCTGAGACTGAGGGAGAAGATCCCCTTCAGTTATTTGAGCACTTCCAAACAGTCACTAATTAATCATCTCCTTCATAAAATCAATTTATTGAGGTATAATCTCATTTTAATCCCCTTTTCCCTTTACGTGTTGGAGACACCACTGCTGCACACACACATTGCTATATGCTAGGCCTAAATACTTATTTATTTGTGGAATAGTGATAGAGTATTTTTCGTAGGCCCCCCGAAGGTATCTCTTGGTCATTCAATTTCATTGCCACTGCAGTCAACCACACCATGTAATCCCTTCTAGAAACAACTCCAGCTCCATTTAGAAGAAGTTAGACTTGATTTCACCCCTGCCACTCTTGTTAGAGGGCTCTTCCGGTGTTTTGCTACTCCAGCTGCAGAGCTGAACATACCCACTTGTTCTCATGCTGACATTGGCCCTTAGTTTTAACTTTCCTGGCTCACTCATTTCCCAAGCCCCACTTCCTTTGTTTTGACAAACTGGATACACCAAGTGTTTTTATCCTCCTCTGAAATGGGTTGTCCTGATCATCAGAGTGGGTTTTGTCCATACTTGTTTCACTTTGATTTACTCTTGACTGCTGACAGAACCACACATTGTACTGCAGATCTTTTCTGAAATCACTTACCTGACATGGCTGGTTTTGTGTTTCCCTTCTCATATAGCTCCTACTCTTCTTGTGATTAACCAGTCTCCTTTCCAAGTGCTGATCTCATAGTCAGTGGAAGATATTTTTGTGATTAATCTCTACATGTCATTAGTATTATCAAATTTAATTATATTTCATTAAACCAGTTCTAAGAGGCGTGCAGGTTCTCCTATAGACTAGTCCCACCCGTGTCTGAACTGGTGATGTCTCCCAGCTCTGCCAACAGTAGATTTCATCAGCAAGCTCATGTTCTCAGTGACACCACCATAATAAAAACATGAAGGATGACAGGAGCCTTGATGAATTCCACAGAGCAGCTTTCCTTCAGTCTGCCACTTCCCGTATAAAACACCCCTCTGTTGTTGTCTCCTGATCCCCACATTCTTTTGCCTAATAGCCATTTCCTGTCTGGGCAGTATCAGGTATTATTGACATCAAATAGATTACATCTACCACACTTCCTTTCTTTAAGGAAAAGGGAAGCTAAGTTGGATCAGGGAAAGAGATCATGATGAAACAACATCTCATGTAATCGCACACTTCATTTTATCCCATTTATTCCCATATCTTTAATCATTCTTTCCTCCAAAATTTTTCCAAATGATTGTAAATTATTTCCCTCCTTTTCTTTAATGCAAGTATTCCAGAATATTTTGAGTGCTGCAGTAAAAACTCTTGCTCCTTTCACCCTCATCTCCACACACATGGCCCATCTGTACTCTGGACAAGATTGCTTGTTTTTCCCCACCGCAGTAATTGCCCATGATTTTCTTCCCATTATTCATCTTCCTTGTGCTCCCAACTTTCACATAATCATCTTTATTAAAAGTGGAAGCAAAATGCTTATTGGTTTGGTAAATATTGCCAAGCTTCCTTCAATCTGTATGCTCTTCTCACTGCATGACAGCCCTGTTTCTTTTTCCCTGGTTGAAGTAACTGCTTCTGGCCACCATTATGTATCTTCTGTATTTCCTTATCTTGAAGACAAAACTTCCTTTGGAGAGTGATCCTCCTCGCTGTAACCTGTAGGTTTTCTATTTCCGGTGACCTTAGTTACCAAGCTGACAAGAGATCTTCTGTGAAACCCTTCCCCTTTGCTTAAGATGCAACATCTAGATCATTTCTGCTGCTCTGGCAGAAATCTTTCCTTTGTATTCAAGTCCTCAAGTCCTTCAGACCTGTTGATTTTCTGATCAGGTCTCTTACTCTGTCCCCTTTTGACTTGGAATACCTTTTTATAAGTCTATGTTGTACCCATCTATTTATTTTCAACTGTGTCTATGAAAATCACTTCTCCCTACGACCTTGGTAGCCTTACAGTATACCCCCTGCTTACAAAGCTGAACAACCATCACCTCTTGTTGGTCTGGTGGCTGGCAAAAAGAGCTGCTCAGCCCAGGCACCGTTCATTTCTATCTGGGAAAGCAGCACTTGAAAATGGCGCAGCAGTGGGTTTCATTATGTTCCAGATATCTTTCTTCATATGCAAACGTAGCCTTGCAGCTTGTAGAAGGCTCTGCACAAATGTGGGTTTGCTGCGATGGTGACCGTCTTCGGCCAATGTCGCCATCAGGCTCCCAGTTCTACCCCTGACCCTCTTTAACACTGTCCTGCTGTGGTTTTGAGCCACACACTTCGGGTCTCTCCCTTTTTGTGCGTGATTAGCATCCAGTGTTACCCAGTGGCCTTCACTATGAGGTCTGTCTTCCCTGAACACAGGAGGGTGGGTTGATCCCGCTCCGTTACCTCTCTCCTGGCACTCTTTGTTAGGTGGGTGGGCAGGTTTTATTCCTCCATTTTGCGCTCAGGCTCCTTGCTCACGCCGGCAAGTGTTTCAAGTGCTCTACATGGACCGCTCCCCGGCTGGTACCGTCCCCCGCTCCCCACACACCTCTCCTTTCTGTTTCCCCTCCCTTGCAGTCATCGTCTGCTGTTTCTTTCGCCGTTGTCACATCCGTGTCTTACTCCATTTCCCCCCCCGTTTCTGTGCATTATAACCGAGCTGAGCGGGCACAGACCTTTCCCAGCCTCGTCCCTTGCTCGCAATTCTTTCCTCCGCAGTTGCAGCCGCTCTGGTTTCAGTCGGCTCCTGCTCTGGGGGGTTATTTCAAAGCTCTTGGCCGGGACTGGGAGCGAAGGGAATACGAAAGGAAAAGGAAAGGAAAAGGGAAGGGGAGTTCTGGGGATGTGGGTGCAGCTGTGGGACGCCAGGCGTACACAAACCGGCCACCGGCCCCACGGGGCCG
>NW_009912847.1:4767-17810 GCF_000696875.1 Nestor notabilis | reverse complement strand
TCTCCATGTGGACATTGAGCCGTTGACCACAGCTCCTTGTGTGAGACCATCCAGCCAGTTCTTTATCCACTGAGTGGTCCATCCATCAAATTGATGTCTCTCCAATTTAGAGACAAGGATGTCGTGCAGTAATACAATTCACAGATCCCTATCAAGTAGCTTTCATTTCTACATTTTCGGTCTTAACAGCAGCCTAATTCGGTAAAAATCCATGGCTGCTTCAGTACAGAGCAACAGTTACTCTGGCAGACAGTGCTCTGATGAGGTGGTTCACTTTTAGGAAATCACTTCACAGATCAAATTCTTTTCATAAATATTCTCATTGTTGCCATCAATTCTAAGAAAAATTAAAGATGTAAGTTAATTTTAATGAAAACAATTAGAAAAAGGCTGTTTAACACTGGCATTATAAAGACTCTATAGAGATTCAGTACAGAAGTTACTTAATGGAATAGCTTTTTAATTTTAAAAGTAATAAAGCATTTAATGAAATAACAAAAATAAATTGCAACCAGTGTTTTCACAAACCTCTTTTTTACTACTGCCTTCATAAGTATATCATTGCTATTTTTTTGAAAGTTGGAGTGTAATATAATTAACAAAAATACTGACAGAAAATAGTTTTTGTTATCATCTCTAGTGTGACAGCTGGTTTATCCTCTTGACATGTAAACTGCACATTTGGAACATAAGGAGCAAAAGCTGAGTAGCTTGATCTCTCTGGGTGAATGAAGAGGATGATTAATCTTAAAATATTCTTGGAACTTCATACCATAATTAATTTCTATTTTTGATAAACAGTTAATCACTGTGGCCCTATGTATTCTTGTAGCATTAAATTAAGGTTTCATTTTTATATTCTTTTGAGAAGAGTTGCTGGAATAAAATGCCTATCCTGTAAGAATAGATATGCAAGTTTGGGATATTTTTTCCAACCTAAGACTTCTTTCTCAAAGACTTATAAAATATTTAACTACAAACAAACTAAAAATCTTATTTTAATGCTGAAATATGTAGGGTTTTTTCTTTTTTTTTCTTTTTCTTTTTTTAATTAAGTATTATTAGAAGGTAGCACCTTTGCTCCATTAAGACCTGTCAGGTTTTTTCTCTGCCTTTATGAAAATATTCATGATAATGATAAGCAATTATAAAGATAATACACCTTGTTTTTCCATTATTATGGATAGTTCTGAGTTGCTTTACAAGAGACAGGAGTGAAAATTATCAGTCAGACACACCACAGCTTTATTGTTTATTTTGACTTCTGTAATGTTAGTGTGAAAGAGACAAGAAAGATAACCAGGAGTGCAATCATTTATCTCTTTGTTTTAAGGTTCTTATGAGTCAAATTGAAAAGTGCCAATTAAACTCTTAGGAAGAATGTTTATTGTCATTCAGAGGGTTTGGATTTTAATTGCATGGTGACTTTTGTATAATGGACATATACTGAAAATGTGTTCTTGGAATGACATGAACAAAAATGCCTGTGCTCTTACCATGCAAATTGGCAAATAGTTTTCCAGCAACAGTGGCTTTCTTTGATGTTTTGCTTATTTACACACCTGACAGTCTAACAATTGTAGGCAGCAGAAGATACTTTATTAGTAAAATGATGAAAACAGGCATGTATATACCTTCCATCTCTTATAAGCCAGGGAAATTTGGAAATACTATGCAAGGTTTTTCTTTTTTGATTGATTTTCTTACTCTGTGTTCTAAATATAACTTGATTTTTATACCATTTTTTGGTTAGCACAGCCACATCAGCATGTGGCTGAAAGACATATATGAACATTTCGCTGAATAAATGTGCTCTATTTTGCTGCATTAAGGATATTAAAATTAGTATTATTTGTGAACCACAAGCTGTTCTGTTATTGACTAACCATCCTAAGAAATATGTTTAGATTTTATCCATGTTGTTTGTAAAATTCTTCATTTGTAATCTTGGAATTCTGCATACAAAAATAAATTACAAATAGTAAATTATGCACAAATTGTTTGGGAGGGCACCATAATAAATGAAAAAAACCCCAACATTAAAACAGTGAATAAAAATTGAGTAATGAAGGTGTTGCAAGCATCCCTGTTTTTCTCTCACATTGGTATGCATGTAGTTGAAGTTAGTGTAAAAATATTTTATTTAAATCTGAAGTGGGTTAAGTCTTCCACCTGTTTTCTGTGGTATATGATGGCATATATATAGGGAAGGCTAATTATATTTGCCCATTGCAGAGCTGTTCATTCCAGTCATTGTTTCCTAAACCATTTTGTCCTCAGAGTTAAACAACAATGTACACTGAATAAACTTTATACGCCAGCCATGCCACATCCCTATATATGGGATAATTTTGCTTCAAATGTCAGATTTAGGTGTCTTAGCATTTACTTGTCACATCACAATTCTTTCTTGCTTAGTTACTTTCCTTTTTGTTACACAATTCATATTTGTAACACTTCCGTTGTATTGTTACTGCATGGAAGGACTGACTAAATTTTAACTTCTAGAAGTGAATGTGGTAAAGTTTGGATGTTAAGTCACTTAAAATTACTTGCTAAAATTTCTGTAGTAATATCACATCACATTTGTTTCACATGCAGTGTACTGAATTTTAGCTTGATGATATTTAGGTAAGTAGAGAGCTAAAGAAAACACATCAACCTAGTGGAGGAGTGTCAAAAGCCAAGAAACCCCATCTTACATGGAATTAAATAAATAATTCTGGAATTGTATTCTGACTCGTATAATGTGCTTTCTATAGGAATGTACCTTTGAACATTATGGTCCTGTAAACTGCACATTTTAACTCTGTGCGGAAACAGATCATTGCACAGAAAATCTTGTAGCAAGCATAGCATAAAATGGCTACATTTTACAAGTAATCTCCACTCTGTATTTTGAGCTTCCCAAATTAATGTGCCATTAATCAGCATATGTTAATTTTAAAAGGTGTCATGCTTTAAGCCCAGCCAGTAACTTGGAACCAGGCAGCCGCTCACTCACTGCCCCCCTTCCCTAGGATAATGGCAACTTCTTTAAAATGAAACAAGGATTAGACTTTAATGGACAAATACCATATGCTTGTAAGAACTTTGTTCGTTGATTTTTAGCTAGTTGTTCTATGCATCTAGGTTACCTGAACTTCTCCTGACTTAAAACCAGACAGAGGCAGTTTGGTCTTGTATAAAAGGTATCAGCATGTCTTCTGGTACATTTTTGTCTGCTTCTTGAAGATGTCTTGTATAAGTGGGGAACTTTTTTGTGTTTTCTTCTCCTTCCCCCTCCTTCTCAATTTAAAAGGACAAAAGGTACTGTTTATGTTATAGCAGCAGTTCTCAGTCAAGACCTGCAGAGCAATTGTGTTGCTCATCACTTTTCTTCCTTTTAATTTGTGAACATCACTACAAGCAACCATATTTTTTATGAAGAATCATGTAGGCTAATGAGACACAATGTATGGCTAATAACTTATAAAATCACAGTGACAGGAAGAGACAGCTGGGAAGAATAAACATAGAGTTCTACCAAAGCCAACAGCAGATTAGAGCAGATACTTGAGATCCGTAAAGCTTCCGATGATATGATGCAGCAAGTACTAGGAAAGAAAGGACTGCAAGAAAAATCTAGGTTTATAGGTGATGGTATTTTACAAGTTTGCCAAGTCATTTAGCCCTGTAAGAGTCTGTAGTAGGTAAGAACTGTGAGAAGCGTTGTGTCTGGGGTGCTAGAGGAAAAACTTACAAGATAGTCTTTTTTTCAGAGATGATGAAAGTGGTAGTAAAGCTTAAGAACTATTTTTGCAATTTATATGTAAGAAAGATGGCTTTCAATTCTTCTGGCCTGGCTATTTCTACAGACAGTTTGGATTATTGTCTGCTTTATGGTCATATTTCCACTCCAGCAGCTGTCACATTTTAGGCACCAAATACAGCCCCTCGTGTCTGTTCTTTTTGCAGCTTTGAATGATGACTGTTTCCTGTTAGAAGGCACTGGGACCTTCTTGTTCTTAAGGCAGAGGTAAAAGTAAGCTGACAATATCACATAGAGGATACATCACATATTACTGAACAGAAGTTTTTTGAGGCTGACTGAGAAAGACTATAAGCCTGTAGCATCTTAAGTACATTTAACTACAAATTACCCTTATTCACATTTGAGAAGAGTATACTTTTTCTAAAGAACATCATCTTTCCAATGTGTTTCTTAAATGGAAACCATAAATTCTGTTAGCAAGGAGAATTCTTTCTTACATTGCTACTTAGAAGTAGTGAATAATACCGAACAGTAGTAACTACTGCAAGAAATGAGCTGTATCTTGGTTTGGGAAACAGTGTGAGAGCTAATTGCATGTCTGTAACAAGGGAGTGTGATTAAGTATAGGGACAAAATGTTTGCACATGTACGTGCTGTGCTTTCAGCTTGATCCACTGGATAGAGTAGTAGCCCCACATTCAGTGTATAACAGCCCAACACCCGCACCTCCTTTAGAATAGAGAATGGCAGTAAGTCCTGTTGCTGGCTTCTTCCATCAATTTATCAAATATCAATTTATCCCTTCTTACTGGCAATGTTTGTTCGAAGAGTGAATACATATATTGAATTAGCAAGGTGACTTGAAAATCAGTATTTGATTACAAGTAAAGCTTTTAAAAATACTGCATTTTCCATAAATAGTTTTTTAAGCAATTCAACACACTTACTTTGAACAGGGGAAACAGTTGCTTTTGAAAATGGAAAACAGATAATTTTGCCTGCCCGATTCTGCTTGAAAATGGACATGGGCATGTATGAAGCTTATTGCTAGCCGTGTGAACTAACCTGCAAGTCTTTAAAGCAGTGCATTTGTGAATCCAGCTGCTCTGTATTAACATAAAATGATCCCTTCATTCAAGTCAACTCAGACGTCCCATACATGGACAGCCTTTGCTATCTGATGTGTTGAGAAAAAAAAAGTTGTATGGCATCAGTTGTTACATTAAGGATTTATCTGTAGCCTTTCTGACTCCATGGCAGTGAAATACATGGAATACTGACCATTCTCAATCTCACAGAGAGAATTTGCCACTCTGCTTTTCTGTGCAAGTCTGTCAACATTTGGTCTTAAACGCCTTGTAGAAGGAAAGCAGAGAAGCATGTTTCTTCCTATTTTTTTTGTGATATATGAAATAAAAATATATCTGTAGGATAAGTCAGTTATTTTCTTTCATTTTGTACTGTTTTTGAATTAATATGCTTGAAAGCCATTGGAGGGAGATAGTTTCATCAGCATGCTGGCTTTTCATGAGAAAGTTTAATGCCTAGAATTGTTAACATTAGAATTAAGTTGTGGAAGGAAGATTGCATCAATTTGTTTTTCAGTCCTATCACTGATTAAAAAACCTGAAAGTTTAAAAGTACTGTGTTTATCTTCTTGTCTGGGTGGAAAGGATCTAGTAGGGAGAGGTCACGTTGGTTTTCGCCTATGATAAATATGACATCCATCTTTATTTGCCAGCAATTTCAGGGAAAAAAATCTAGAAGCATTAAAATAGGATGTCATCAGATTCTGAAACTTGCCAATATAAGGAAGAAAAAAATTTTAAGACTATTCTTAAAAAGGATTTTGTTGACCCCCTGTTTAACCTTACTTCTTTTTAAAAGTGGCCATTGTTCTTGAGCGTCCTCTAACGTTAAATATTTTGAACAGTATAATAGTTCATATTATAGCTAATAGTTAATATCCTACAATATAATAGAATTTCCATAATGTTAGGTAATATGTTCAGTATACCTTTGGTAGCTGGGTTTGAGAGGCTTTTTGTTTTTTCTGAAAAGAACTGGATGAAATTATTCTTAATGCTTTTGTATTTCAGGTAATTCTGAATTTTTATTGTAAAATGCAAATAATCCTAGCAGAAGAAAGTCCTTCAGTGTCTTTCAGAACACAGTTATAATCTCAAATATATCTCCTTCTCTACTATATCTGTAAAGGAAACAGGAGGAGATTGGATTATAAATTAAGTTAGAGAAACTTATTGTTAAACTGTATTTGCAGGGTTTTTCATCTATAAGCAATATAAATGTGTAGTAATTTAGAAAGTAGAATTGCTTTTCTTCCAATTTGCACTATTTTGTTTATAAAGTGGAGAACTTTATTGAAGTTCTTTCTGAATGCTGAGGTGTTGTACCATATCTCTGTAATTTTTCTTCTTGCATCTTCTTTTGAATATTTTTGTTAGGGTTTTTGAATTAAAAAAAAATGCCCATCTGAAAGAAAATACTTTGTGTGATACAGCCATGTGAAAATGTTGGGTTTTTTTAAGGTGCTTGTATACTTGGAATTCTGTCAACAGTTCTGGTTCCATATATGAGGAGAATTACTTAGTATGATGTTACAGGTTTGTGTTGCATAAAATTCACCTATAGTGATCTGACATTTAAAAAGATGACAAATAGATGTTAATCTTTACACAGCATTTAATTATCAGGAATTAAAATAGCTACCATCATTCTTTCTGAAGTGAAAGTGTATGTGATTCTCCCTATTTGTTAGAGTTCGTCTGTATTTCTAGTATGGTGTCTATTTTACATCAGTTCCTAAGCAGTTAAATGTGATTTCCTGAATGTAATACTGTGTATTTGTGCAGACAGTGTGGCGTGATCTGTTCTCAAAGTCATCCATTTGTATGCTTTCAGCATTACTGTGGAGGTCTCTGCAATGCAGAATGTAACTAGGCCAGATTAAAAGACTGTAGGAATTTTGACAGTGAGAGTTGGGTAGAATAAAAACAACAGAGTTCACAAGAGGAATCTAGTAAAATTCTGTGAAATGTTGTAATACATCTCAAAATGTTAGAAATTTTCAAAAGCTTTAAAACATTTCAGGAGTCCTACTGTATCTTCCTTAACCTTCCTTAATTCAGAAGGCATCCCACCTAGAGCTGTTTGAGATACACAAATCAGTTTTATGTAAGTATAACAGAGAAAATACTGATCTTACATTTTGTGCTGGAGGGACTTTCAGGCTTACTTTTACAAAGACACTGTACTTTACGCTGCAGGATGTGCTCAAGACCATACGAGAGAGGGAGTTCGGCAAATATCTTGGTCCGTGCTGGGCTTGGCATGCCACCAATTGGATCACTGGCTTTTCTAAATCCTCATCTAGCATGTACCTCTGTCCCATCTGATGTTCAAGGAACCACAAGTGTATAACGTTAGTTAATCCTACATCTGGAATCAGCCTTACGGGTATGCCCATGTGCAACCTCCTGGAGTCTTAAGTCCACTTAGAGAGATTGCTTCAGCATTAAGAATAAATGTTTTGTCAATTTTGGGTGCTATTATCTAAAAAACCTGGTATTTTTGGCCACTAAATACACTGAGATTAAAAAAACATACAGCCAGACAGCTGTATATTTTCATACACTATGAGAGTCTTCCATAATCCTTTCAGTACTATGTGAAAATCAGTGGAAAAGTAGAGATAGAAGTGCAGATTAAAAAAAGAAAAAAAAGAGTTTGTCAAAACATTAAACATGTAAAATCAATGGTAGTTAGGGTTAGATATCCAACTTTCATGAAGCTAGAGATCTTCCACCAGATTTTTTTCAGTGCTACCTACTAAAATGATTTGTATCATCTGTTAAGGTATATGTTTCTGGAAACCATATGTTAAACAGTGTATCTTTTTCTTCTTCAGGGAGAGTCTATGATTTCATTTGCTTAAGCAACTTCTTTCTTCTGTCAGCTGATTTACAGGAAAAGTGAAAGAACTTTATATCAAACATGCGGTACTAGAGCAACCTAAGTTCTTGCTTCATTGAATTAACTATCTTTCTGTCTTCACCATAAGACTCATCAGACAATTTAATTGCTATAATTTTGTGGTTATTTAGAAACATTTTATTTAGCTTTCAACTTGGATAAAACAAACATTGAGACCTCTACACAATAGAAGTCTGCGGTGTTGATTAACATTTTCTGATTTTCTGATTGTAATGGTGGGCTTTTATCAATGTAGAGTTAAGCTTATGATCCACACAGAATGAGCAGTCGTGAAATTGTGAAGATAAGAAAACTGTTATTTTAGTTTTGAAATTGTGACATTAATCTGATAATTAATTTTGGATGGTATTTGGTTCTTTAGAATATTGCATTTCTTCAAGTAAATCTTCCCTGAGGTATACCTGCTTTTTTTCTTTATTGATTTCACATACCTTAATTCTGTATTGTTGGTAAATGAAAATTAAAAAAAAACAAAGACAAGAGCAAAAACCAAAAAAACAAAACTTTTCTAAATCTAAATTCTAAGATTAACTGATATAGATATCCTTAGCGTATGTGAAAGGAATCTCATTTCTAGTTTCCTTGCAGTTTCTAGAATAGCACTTAAAATGTTCCCCTTCCCTCCACTTCACATTAATTATTCACAACCTGACAGTATTATGTGTTCTTACAACACTGCTGCTATAGGCTAAGGAATATCCAGTAAAAATAAGAAAGCTGCAGAAGCTAACTATTCCAGACTTTGCCCTATGTTGATGCCATTTATCACTATATTTTAACTCCTATACTCTTGTATATGAATCCCTCATACAGTGCAGAGAAAGGCAGACAAAGAAACATTTCCACTATGTAACTGCAGAAGCTAGTTCTGATGAATTCAACAGTAATCATTCGGAGTCAAGTGGAAAAAAAATGTTCCCTGGTCTACTTATTTTTTCCTCTGAGATATAAAACAGCAAGAAGAGAAGACATGTAGTAGTAATTATCATATGACATTTTCTTTTCACTGTTGTTCAGTGTTTTTGCTACCAGCATATCCTACATCAGATCATACTAACCAGTAATATAGAGATACAGTGCATACAGATAGACTTGTATATAGGAAGAGTGGTTTCCTAGTGGAGAAAGTTGACTCCTTTTTACTTTAAATTGACTTAATAAAACTTTTCTTTCTTCTGAAGAGAGTGAAAAATGAGCAGGAAAATAAAAAAGCAATGAGGTTTCTCTTCATGAAGTTCAGTGTTTTATGGTTTGAAGTGGCAAATACACTTCCTGCACATATGTGTACATATGTCTAAGAACAGTCTCCCAGTTCTTAGGCTGTTAAACATAAGTGGAAATTATCTTCTCTAACACACACTGCAAATCAGAAATCTGTATTATTTTGTTAATCGTTTTGTTGGTTGTTGTTCTAGTTGCAACAAGGAAAAGGCTTATTAATTTAAAAGTGTGCTCAAATCTTCTTCTGATGCTACTTGTTGCCAACAGAGCAAAGCAAAAAAAAAATACTTCGTCCATCAGGAAACATTTTGCTAATGAAAAACACTGTAGATTCTTATGAATCTTAGCTATCTAAGAAACCTATTAGAAACAGGACTTAGAAGGGAATTGGACTTGCAGAATTTGGCTATCCAGTAGCTAGAGGATAATGTTATTTTAAAAATTGGTTAAATCCGTTGTGTTTTGTGTGTTACTGAGTACACAGGTGTGTGCTGGATTCTGTATTACTTCTAATTTTCTTGTTTGTGATTGAGTTGCCATGTGGATGCTGCAGCTATACTACATTTGTGATAGCAGACCCCATTATTACTGCAGACAGTTGAGTGCAGAGGATGCACAAGAAATGCAGGTTGTGCTTATCAGTGGTAAGCACCTTCTGCTGAAAGAGTGGTGATGAATGGCCAGATTCATAAGGTATCTGACAATGGGACCAGAGGATTAAAAACTGCTTTTTAATTTTGGGCTTTTGCAGCAATACCTAGTCAGGGAAGAGGGAAGAGAGGAGGTAAGGTATAGACCGATGGGGACTTCTGTGTGTGTGTATGTGTAAGCTTCACTCCTACTTAAGGTGGCATTGCACTGCCAACTAATTTTCTGATATATTGGAGCATTGGTTGTGCAAGAAAAAAATGTAATTAAGTCTGTTAATCTTCCAGGTAATTTGTGGCTATCTTGAGGCACACACATAAAAACAGGCTGCCAGATGCCCACCCAGCTGCTCTTTTATTCAACACTCCTCAACAGGACAGAGGGAGAAAATAAGACAGAAAAAGCTTGTGGGTTGAAATAGACAAGGACACTAGTTTACCAGTTAGTGTCACAAGCAAAAGAGACTCAACTTGGGGAAAATTAATTTTATTTATTGCCAATTAAAAATACAGTAGGATGGAGAAGCAAAGACAAAACTAAAACCACCTTCCTCCTCTAGTTCCTTTTCTTCCCAAGTTCAACTTCACTTCTTTGTTCTGAGTCTTCTGCCTTTTCCTTCCCTACAGAGCACCCTGTAGGTAGTAGAAATGTTCAGGTTTTGACTGTTGGGATTATGTTCATTACAAACTTGTTTCTGATTTCCAAGTAGACTATCTGGCTTTGTTCTGATAGTGCTGGTCACTATCAGCCTCTACATTTGCAACAAATATATGTTTTAGTCACATTGTGTCTAAAATAAATTACATGTATTTACTCTTCCATTTCCAGTGGGTGTGCTTTGTTATTTTTAAATCACCTTTCCTATTTTTCACACTGGGAGATTTTCCAGTGGCTGTTAAGTGAATGATTTATTAAACTTTTCAGGTGTGCTATTGATGAACAAATTGTCCCATAAATTTAATTATTTCTACTGCCAAGTTTTCAACATAATTGTTCCAGTGATATTGTGAAATGACTATCTAAAAATCCATAATTTTTGGTGTCCCAAACCAGCAACATGAAATTGAAATAATTCTATCATATCCATAATAGAGCTACTTTCATGGGAACTAGGTTTATTCTAAGTGACAATAAAATTTAAAATTTGCCTAATAGTTTAAAGAACATTGCAATGTAAATTTAAATGTTTAAATATTTTTCACTCATGTAGTATAAAACATTTGCGGGGAAGATGGCATTTTTTCCTTCAACTGTTACACTGTGCAAACTTCTGATGTGTACATTCATCATATGGCAAAGGTGATCTTTGGCAAGCAGTGCTTCTTTTCTGGCTCTCAGTAGTGCTTTGATGTTAATTTAGAGTTGGTTAGTCCAGGATAGAAATCTTTTCTCAGCCAGTATTAGCACATATAAAAACCACTAAACTAATGAAGTCAAAGTTCACAAGTGTCCATATGGCTGTGTCTTGTTGCTTTGGTAAAATAGTATTAGTATCGGCCTTCAGAATATTCATAACTATGTTTTTGAGACGTTCATATTGAATTTTACTGGGTTGGAAATTTATGCTTTAGACTTTAAGTGCTGCAAAAAGAATACTTTAAAAAAGTCTCATTTGAGTATGTAGATACTATTTTCAAACGTATGTTGCACAGTTACTTCTAAAAATGTGTCATTGTGAAGACTGACCATACCATCTTAATTTTTTCCCCTCATTCATGTGCATTATTGTGCAATTTCCAGTTTAGTATCCGTGTACTTTTTCACTTGGATAAAGGAAAAATAATGCTTAGGAAATAAATAGATGGAGCTTTTGCCAGTGGAACAAAGGATAGCACATAATGAGTGACATTAGGATTGCAGGCATGAAATAGGTTTATACCCAAAATTAATACAAGCCTTATCATTAATTCATCTACCCTAGTTCTTCCTTTATAAAAGAGAAAATTATGAACTTATTCTCATAAGGAGTATTAAAAATTTTAATGAGTTTGGAACATGCCCAGGAAGAGAGTGGTGGGGTTTTGTGGTGGGTTTTTTTGGGGAGGTGAGGGAAGGTGTATTTATGAAAATAGATCGAGGAAAGCTTTGGGGTTTTTTATTCTTTTTTTCTTTGAATGAACAATTTTCCCATTGCAATGTATACCTATATTTTAAAAATGAATCAGAGATTAAATATCAGGGCTGCCTACCTATTTGAAAAAAGTGTGTTGCGTCAAAATTTATCTTTTTCTGGCTAAGATTTATAGCTAAGGACTCTCCTGAAGGAGGTTCAATTGCTATCAAAGCAGTGTAGTCTTATGTTTGAACACATCTGTTCTGATGGGGGGTTTAAGTTTTATTATGCTAAGTATGTTATTAAAATGAATAAATATGATCACTTTGATGGGTTAGTCATGACTTGGCAGAATTGTATCACAGGGAAAGTCATAGATATAAGGAGTGAATATTCCACTGCAGTTATTCAGCTTCATAAGATTAGATTCCTATGTTTCTCAGGATAGCTAATTTAATGGCAGGACTTTCTGCTTTTTTTTAAATACTAATTGAATTTACCAATATTAAAAAAACCCCAAACATATTAGCAGTTGTGGTTTGTTCAGGTGTACTTACATATGTGAATATGCCTGAAGAATTGTGGTGCAATAGGAAACTTGTCCATTATAATGCAAACTGTTTGCACCTGGTAACAACAGTCTTTTTTTCCAAAGAGCGCTGATACAACATTGCACTTTTCTAGTGTAGTATGTATACACATCTTACTGATTTTTGAGCACTTTTAGAAAGCTTTAAAAACCTTTTTAACATAATTTTTTCTGTGTTTCATCTCTCCATCTTGAAAGGTTCATTTGGAACAAATGTCTCTAAACACATGCTTAAACTCAAAAAAACGGTTGAAATAGATGTTTCTGGATAACTGCATCTGGATAATTGGTAAAGAGAAATGTATATAATCATACAATATATATATTATTTTTGTTTCAAATTACAAAAAATATACCATGTTTTACTACAAGCAAATCCCATTAATTTGGTTCCAGGGATAGTTATGAGTACTGCTTCTGCAACCCAAAATTGCATCTGCACATACATTTTATGCAATTATATGCATATATAACTTTCTCCTCCTGCAATCCCCTGGCATTCAATTTTTTTATTTATTTTTTAGAATAATGCTTTCATCAGTTGATAACTTTATTTGAAAAGCTCTCATGCTGCCTGAAGTAAAATGGTAAAAGTCAGTGAATTTAAAACATAGTGCTGTAAGTATTTGAAGATTTGGTGTATCTACCCAAAGCTGCCACATGAATTTACAAGTTTTAAAGTCTAATGTAACTAAGAACTTGTCATACAAGAATTGAACTAAATTGTGTGACCATGGATGTTTGAGATTTACAGTAAGTTGATA
>NW_009912847.1:0-4736 GCF_000696875.1 Nestor notabilis | reverse complement strand
AGGAATGTATTTATATCAGAATTCTATCCTAAGTCTTATTTTTGTTGAGTTCAAAATCAGCTATCATAAATTCACAATTGCTTTGCTTTTTATTACAACTGAATATTTACTTTCTCCCTAAGTAATGACCTACCTCACCAGCTGATTGCTTGAAATGCTTCTTTTGTTTAAAGCTATGATTATACCATTACAGACACTTTTCTTGGCACCTTAATTTTAGTGCAGTGTTGTCTTACAGTTGGTATATTTTGCTGAATTTTACTGAAGTAGTTTTTGGAGAACTTGCCTTAATATAGTACAGCATACTAAAATCATTGAAGTAAACTAAGTATCTTCTGCAGTTTTATATTATTTTTTAAGGTTTCCAAAACCTTTCCAAAGAATACATTCTCAAGACTATTTTACATGCTAAAGATGTTGTGTATATTACAGGTGGAGCAAAATGGATTATACTATTACTATCTAATAAATGTAGCCTTCAAACCATTAAGAGGATCAATATGTATTATTAGACTTCCACCCAGTAGCTGTATATATGGGAAGATAGTACACGTTGCTTACTATAGCTCTTAAAGCTGGCTTTTTCTGCCTGTTATTAACAGATGCTTTTAACCATTCTCTGGAGATTAAACCTTGTGTATTAGGGTTTTTAACATAAATGCTTAAAATAGGAATTAATCTGGACACTGTTCTATTTTTAAGTAAACACAAATCCTGACACTAAAAGAGTAATGATGCTTGTATTTCAGGGTTGTAAACTATCCCTACACTCCATCTTACGTCCCCAGTTTCAAGCTGCAATGTTCTACTTTTCAGTACATTTTGCTTACTTGTAGTAATTCTAAGATACCTGTAATTTATTTATCCATTAAAGAAGAAAAAAATCTTATAAGTTCTTAAATCTTATTTGCAGTCTAAAAAAAAAAAAGTTCTCTGCAAACTATTTTTTTTCTTTATTTTTTATCTTATTTTATCTGTGTGACCTTCTTCAGAAGTTCTATGCAAGTATACATGTAAATATACGTATACCAATTTCATGTCCTATGAGAGTGCTCTTTATCATTGGCTTACAGTTAACTCATTTTGGACGGTTGCTAGCAGTTGTGTGTTTAGTGATTTCATGCTAGAACAATATGCACATTTAACCTACAAACCTAACAGGATGAGATAGTGTACTCTTCTTATGACAAAATACAAGAGAATTTGACTTTAACACTTAACAGTAGTAGACTTGGAAAGAACTTGTCTTTTTTTTTTTTTTTTTCCTTATCATTTTTCTGTGTTTGTTGATGATTTTTTGTTTCTTGAAGTATTCCAGAAGAAATACTGAATGTATTTATAGATGGAACCATACCTTTGGGAAATGCAAGTCAAGGCTTACTGTATGATGTGGGAACAGGCATGAAGGGCTACATGTGACTTGAACTTTGACTCACCTGATTACTAAAATGTGGCAACTAATTAGAAGTGCTTTTATAATTTTTTTAAACTTCATAGAATAAATTATGATCTCTGTGCATTTTAGTTATTTTAGAACTTCAGACGAAACTGAACCCAAACAACAAATGACCCAGCCAACCCTAAACCTAGGTATTAGACTTTTTCAATTGCTTCTGAATTAGTTGCTCTTTTCATACTCATCTAGGACAGCCAACAATTTATTTCTTTAGTCAAATCTTGCTGCAATGTTTGTATGGGTAGAAAGTGAAACAGATTATTAGTATCTCAGAATGAGGGATTTGGTCATTATTAATTCTATTTTAATGTAGGTCTAGTTTAGGCAGCAATGAACTTATGTGTGTGTTTAAATATGACTTCTGAGTTTTACTGCATTCAAAATAACATTTTACAATAAACAGTCTACATGATTTATGGGGTCATCTACCAGTAAAGTAGAACATACAGTGATACAAAGCTTCCAAAGCATATGGGGTTTAAGTAAAATCTCTCTCAATGTATAAAATCCTTGTACAATCTCAGAAAGGGAGACAGCAGGTTAGCAGAACAACCATTAAGGAATTATTTTTTACACTTCCATGTTATGTATAAAAATCACAATAGTAATGAGGGGGTTTCTATTTATTATTCCTTCTTAAGAAGCCTAATGTCATTGCCTTCTGCATTGAAAACATTTATGAGAGAAGTTTCACTGTAAATAAATATACAAAGTGTCAAAAATCAACCTCAGTCTTTAGGAATAGGAACTGTTGATTAAAAACAATATATGGCAAATATTTCTTGTATGGAATTTTTAAAACATTTCCAGGTGGCAGGAATAACAGATGTAAAATCTGGATAAAGAAATAGTGAGTTCTAGTTTGGGTACTGTGAACAGTGTCATTGGCTTACAATCAACTCTCTTCCTTCGCAAAAAGAGAAATTAGTTAATTTTAGGGGATTTAAAACAGCTACAGTGATGCTTGAAGCCACTGTGCTGCACAAAACACACAGTGGACCTGCACACCATGAAAGGAGTGGGGATCATACAAAAAATGAAGAATCCTGTGGTTTACAAGAGAATGAAGACAATGCTGCATGCGATAGTTGCACTTGCAGATTTTCAGACTTGAGATGGAAACTGATGTGATACTGTCAAGCTGACATACAATTTCTTCAGTGTAATACTGATACCAAACCATATTCTCTCACAATTCCATGGCTACAATTCCTTTCAATGCAATATTCTGGCCTACGATTGGTGGGGGGTGGATGAGGACGAGTGGTGTTTTCAGCAATACTGTCAAATTGAAGCACTCTCCTTTCTCCTTTTTTTTTTTATTCTCCCTGATATTTCTGTTTTAATTATGTCTGTACTGTTACAGGGAAGGAAAATATGGAGTGCAAATATAAAGAATCAAGAAGGTGAATGAGCAGAAATAAATGGAATTAAAACTGGCTTGTCAGGTGCTTGTCCTAATAGAGGAAAATTTGGTAAAATAAGTATCGGAGATAAAATCCATCCAGGTAGAAATAACAGTGAAAGTACTCAAGGGTGAGTGGAACGAGCAGTAATCTGAAACAAGAAATTTGAAACAGAGAGAGTAGCCTCAGGATACGAAAGGCAACTGGTGACAGTAGAGAGAATCCAATTAAATGACAGCACATCTAATGCATGTAACAGGAAATAGCTCAGGATGAAAATTCAGTTTAATACTGGAGTAAATATCTTCAGATGTATTGTGGTTTAGGCCCAGCCGGTAACTCAGTACTACACAGCCATTCACTCACCCCCACCTTTCCCCCACCCCTCCCCGACCAGGATGGAGAATTGAAAGGATGTAAACACTACAGGGTGAGATAAGAACAGTTTAATAATTAAAGTACAATATCCTACTACTGCTACTGATGATGATGATTATGATAAGGGAAATAATAAGAGGAAAAGGAAAAAAAAAAACAGTAAACATCAGTGATGCCCAATACAATTACTCACCACCCGCTGACCAATACCCAGCCTGACCCGAGCAGCGACCGATCTCTTCAGGATGACTCCCCCCAGTTTCTATACTGGGCATGACGTGCTGTGGTATGGAATACCCCTTTGGCCAGTTTGGGTCAGGTGTCCTGTCTCTGCTTCCTCCTGGCTTCCCCTTGTCCCTGGCAGAGCATGAGATTGTTGATCAGTGTAAGCACTGCTCAGCAACAGCTAAACATTGGTGTGTTATCAGCATTGTTCTCAGACTAAAGCCAAAGCACAGCACTGTACCAGCCATTAGGAAGAAAAAAAACCAAAAAACAAACCCAGAACTGTTACAGCTGAAACCAGGACAAGATGGATTTAAACATAACTCATTATGGTAAAATATACAGTTTCATTCCTATATGTAAACCTTTGCTGACAGAATTATCTCTTTGCAACAGATATATTGTCTATCTGTCAACACAAACATCCCAGTCAAGTATGTCTGTATTTATTATCAAGTAAACAATTTCACTTTTACTCTTACAATTCTCTCCCCATCTCACTGGGGAAGTGAGCGAGTGGCTGTGTGGGGCTTAGTTGCTAGCTGGGGTTAAACCATAAAAAAGTAAAAGCATAGGGTACCCCTTGGGTCAAAATGGCTCTCTATTCATGGAAACTAAGGCCTGGTTTTCCTCTCAGTATGTTCTTGCCACTAACAATTCAGGATATCCCTGTGGTTGGTATTTTCTTTGGGAATCTAATTCTGTCTCAAGTGGATGTTCAGGTTTTTTCTACACATGAGAAGCTACTTTTAATGCCTCATTTTAGCACAATTCCTGATTAATAACTTTCAATAGTTTCATGTTTTTAGCAGGAGAAAGTGAGGCAAGTTTCAGGTGGACAACTTCAATAACAGAATTGTAGAGATTCTGTTGTATATTTAACTATGAATAATGTGTTATGTCAATATATTATTAGTTATAATACTAAACAGACAGGATTCAGTAATTTGATTCAGATCCAATTCCTTTGTTGTCCAGCTGCTGTTCCTGTAAAGAAGGCTGATAGTTTCCTAGGATGCATTTATTCTCTATTTGGAGACATTAAAATGAAAAAGTTGCAATGTTGCAAAATTGAAAAAGTTGACATGCTTGAGCAAGTCCAGAGGAGGCTACAAAGATGATCAGAGGGCTGGAGCATATCTCTCATGAAGACAAGGCTGAGAGAGTTCAGCTTGTTCAGCCCAGAGATGAGAAGGCTCCGGAGAGACGTTAGAGCATCCTTCCAGTACCTAAAGGGAGCCTGTAAGAAAGCTGGAGAGGGACTTTTTACA
>NW_009912846.1:1120-1374 GCF_000696875.1 Nestor notabilis | reverse complement strand
GACCACAAGTACCCCCCCGAGGAACGAGGGGACCTGCTGGTGTTCCTGAGCGGGGTGGCTGAGATCGGCGCCGTGCTGGAGGCAGCACAGACTTACGCGACGTGTACCCAGCGCTGGATCGTGCTCCCGCTGCACAGCACCCTCTCCGTGGCGGAGCAGGATAAGGTGGGTGAAAGGGTGACCCTGGCATCGGGTGGAATTTGGCGCTGGGGGGAATCAGGGAGCCACAGGCTGGGTTTGGGTGGGAGGAACCG
>NW_009912846.1:356-697 GCF_000696875.1 Nestor notabilis | reverse complement strand
CACCTCCCTTCCCCGAGGGCTGCTCTGCTCCGCGGGGCTGGCCGTGCCACCGTCGTTTCTCCTTCTCCAGGTGTTTGACGTTCCCCCTCCCGGTGTCCGTAAGTGCATCCTCTCCACCAACATCGCCGAGACCTCGGTGACCATCGATGGGGTGCGCTTCGTCCTCGACTCGGGTAAAAGCCCCGCTGGGGCCTCTCCCTGCTGGGTCCCAAAACATCTTCCTCCTGCCTCCCTGAGCTGCTCCATGTCTCCTCCTCCTCCTCTTCCGTGCAGGGAAGGTGAAGGAGATGAGCTACGACCCTCAGGGCAAGCTCCAGCGGCTGCAGGAGTTCTGGATCAGC
>NW_009912846.1:0-326 GCF_000696875.1 Nestor notabilis | reverse complement strand
GCCCCGGCATCTGCTACCGCCTCTACGCCGAGTCCGACTACGATGCCTTTTCCCCCTACCCTGTGCCCGAGATCCAGCGGGTAGCTCTGGATGCTCTGGTGCTGCAGGTAACGTTGGGGATCCCTCTGCTCGTGGTGGGGTGTCCTCAGTGGAGACTGGGGCGATCAGAGAGGGGAAACCCGGCCGGGCAAGGGTGGGATGAGGGATGTGGCTCAAGCGCTGGGGTGAGATGTCTCTTGGGGGGCTTTGTGAACCTCCAGGCGCTTCCTATCGTCCCTGGGCTCATTCTATGTGTGCTCCTCTTCCAGTTGAAGAGCATGGGGCTG
>NW_009912845.1:0-19739 GCF_000696875.1 Nestor notabilis | reverse complement strand
GGCGGCAGGGGAGGCAGAGGGGGTTCACCGCTCAGCGCTCTTAAATCCCGCAGCAGCGGTGACACGGGTGTGAGGAGCCACCGCGTCTTGTAAGAGGACGGCGGCGAGACCCCACTTACTCTCTTGGCAGCCTGAGCAAACCTGCTTCTGATTTCTTGCACGTCATGGCCCTGATAGGCTTTGTGGTCCCCCACAGGCAGCGTTGGGGTACCAAACCCACCTTTGTTGTGTGTTTTGTTTTGTTAAGGATCTGGTAATCCCAGCGTTGCTTGTGTAAGCTTTACACGGGCAGTTTTGGGGCATTAGGCAGTTTTGAGCCATAAGGCATCTAAATTACATTTCTTGGAGGTGCTAGCATCTCCATTCTTGACGAACTTTGTAGCCAGGCCTGTGAAGTCATCAGGCCCCACACCATGACTAGTATTTCCAAAATTAATTGTTTTTTCCCCCCCAGTGTAAACTAACTGAGGAGCAATAAGTGTAACAGAACTCTGAAGGAGCATGGGCATGCACCATTAGACTCTCTGTAGTGTTAAGGACAACAGTGTACTTTAGGTAAACCATTGTCTTTGTATGCTATAACATGTCTATTGCATGACCTGGTGATTACCCAAACACTTAAAGATTGGTAATTTGGCAAATATTTGTATTAAACAATAGGGAACTGAAAAACCTTGTGGAGGGGCTGACATTAAGAGGCTTGGTGTAGCTTTAAGTTACAAAGACCTCCTTCTTGGTTGTAACTCCTGTTTATTCCCATCCTAGATAAACACCTGATAAATGAAGATGGTAGAAAGATAGTTGTGAGTATTTGTTTTACTTGTGGTGTTCAAGTGGTGGGTCTCATGCTGGGTCTTACTTGGCACAAGGCTATGCTTGCTGTATTCTGTGAACTGCAGGACAGCCGTGAGGGATTTGTGCCAGTGCATGGTGTTGTGCAGGGACAGGTGTCAGCTGAAAATAAACAATGCATCTTAAGTGTTAAGCTGTCTAATGGATGCTGAAATTACTGCTTCAGTTGGCACTTACTTTAAGTTGAACGAAGTTGAATGTGAAGTGTTGCAGTCTCAGAGGTGATTTGTGGCAGACGGTGTGGAGGAGCGGCAGCCCACCGATGACCCTCTGAAGCTCTTGGGGGCTGTGGGAAAGGGCTGGGAAGTCAGAATGTCTTCCTATTAAATAATCGCATTATGGGGAAATGGTGTGCTTGATGTGGAAATATTAACACATTTTTCAACAGTGATACTCTTTTTCATCAGGTGTGTGTTGAGGGGAACATTGCAAGTGGAAAAACAACATGCCTGGATTATTTTGCACAAACTACTAACATTGAGGTACTGGGTGTGCATTTCTTTGTCTTTATGTACATCATTAAGCAGCTGCTTGTCTTGACAAAATTAACAGTAAACTTGGAAGTGGTGTCCTTCAGTGGGCTAGTGGAGCAGCAGGCTGTAAGCCAGCGCACATACTGGTGCTTCCCTGCAACTACATACAGCCAAACTGTAGAAGAGAAATTTAGATCATCTGCAATAGAGTACAAGATGCCCGAGTACCAGTAAAACTTGTGGATTAGAGGTTGTACCTCTGTAAAGTAAACGCAGCCCATGTTCATTGGGCACGTTTTAGTGTGCTTGTTTGCTCTTTCATCTCACATCTTAGATACATCTTATAATAAGCAAAGAAGTAATGATGTAAAAATTCTGATGTCCTGTAATGGGGATCCCAGTAATTGGATGGCTTTTTTTTAAAAATGAAAAATCTGTTTGAATTTTTTCTGGAGCTTGTATGGTATTTGATTTCATACTGCCTAGAATTGCTTAAGATTAGGGGAAGGGCAGGCTCCCTGTATTTTAGACAAAATCAAGATCAGACTTTAGTGAGGTATTGCTTTTGTGGACATCAGGAATTCCCTGGCAGGCCTGGGAACACATTGATAAAAACTCTTAGGATTCCTCGTAGAAATGCTGGGTTGCCAGGTGTTATTTGGCAATTTGACAGGAAGGATCCCTATGGAGTCAGTAACTATAAACCCAGCAGGTACCAAACTTTAATTTGTATGTAGTTTGCAACATTTTTTAAAAAGCCAGTGAACTTCCCAGGCTTATCAGCTTCTCTTAGGCCTGGCTCTGCAGTGTCACTGGAGTTTTAGACCCTGTTTGAGCCAGGTAAGTCTCTTGTGATTTTACCTATTCACGGTAGAAGCTTTTCTGATTAATTTCGTAAAAGTTTTGAGTACATTTTGTTTATTAGATCACAAAAATAAAATGAGAAGTAATATGATAGCAGTCTCATCCTCTTTTCCTTTGCTGATTTTTCTCTGAGAAATTAATTTGTGAGGGAATGAGCCAGTCATTGAAATGCATTCAGGACTCAGCTAAGTCATTCCTTCCCTTACATGGGACTGATTTTGACTTCTTTTTCACTTTGAAAAAGTGAAATTATATCCATGCTCATTAGGTAATTAATCCAGCATTTTATTTTGACTGTTTAAAAATGCTAAAAAGAAATTGTATATTGATATTTCTCTATTTTTTAACAGTGTTCATTATTACTTTTTGTATTAGGGGTTTCAGTGCTGTTTTTTGAAGAGGGATGAGCTTTCTAACACAAGTCCTGAATACTCTGACTTACTGAATAAGTATTTGTGAAAAATAATTGTAGGTCTGTAGGGTTCAATTAAGTATTTTGGATCTAAACCATATTTGACATGGAGTAATTATTTTTAACAAGGTTTTGACAGAACCAGTGGCAAAGTGGAGGAATGTTCGTGGTCATAATATCTTGGTAAGTCACAGGAATTTTTTCTACAATTATAATTACTGTTCTTTTAGAAAGACATGCATGAGGACTTCTTATTGATCAGCAAAACTGTTATGAAAGGTGTGGTCATAAACTCATATAGCAAAAGACCTGTTTCTGTGATGAAGACATGCCTATAATAGAAACATTGCATATAAAATGCGGTTTCATCAAGGACTGGTTCTCGTATTGGGTATGAGCTAAAGAAATTCACAGAAAGGTAAGTCCTGAGTGTGACAGTTGTTTCTGAATCTTGTTATTTGTGTTTCAGAGAAGGGAAAAAGGTCACTTGGAAAGTGAGGGGTGGATCTGATAGGCTGATACTGTTTGACTACTGAAGATAAGGAAAATTCAGTCCTGTGAGGTGTCAGGAGTTTTTGATGTCTTGTGGGTAGTCATCGTTTCTTGGAACTGTTCCCCACAAGTATGTCCCTGTGTCACAGCTGTGGTCAGGGACAGCAGTTAGGGCTCTGGATAACATTTGCAGATCTGCTTTTGCTGGGGTGGTGGAAGTGGTTTCTTATGTCAGTCTTTGCTGCTTTTTCGGTCACCTCCACTGCAAAAGTCTCATTGATGACTGAGGTGGGTATCCTATGCTCAAGCTTATGTGGAATTTGCTGTCAGTGCAATGGTGTGGTTACACCCCAAACCACACATGCCCAGACATGTATTTGATACATAGCATAGGTCCTCCAGAAAAGTAAGGTCTCCCTGCTAGGAGTTGCTGATGCTTTACTCTCTTATTATTCGTAAAGAGATGGGGCATGCTTAGCTGTGTCACACATTGTCACAGCAATCTGCACACTTCAGAATGTTTTCTCATTCTGATCTTGAGTAGGGAGAAAATGAGGTCAGGTCTGTGGACTGAAGCCATGCTGCTGACTTAAAGCTTGTCACCTTGGCAAAATAGACAATGAATGATGTTTTATTTTGAGTCAGGTCTTTTTCTCTGCTTTGCAGTATAGACTGTTGCTTTTAAGTGTATGTGTGTGTGGAATTGCAGTGGTAAGAAAGTGGAAGATACGAGAACTGCTTTGAGGATCTTTTGGGAAGAACAGTTGTCTGTTAAACCTTTTCTGAGGCCCAGACCATCCTGGAATCACATACGCATTTCTGGATGAACTCGGTACTCTGGGAGTCTTTTGGTGCACAAAAACAGAGTGGCAGATATGTTTTGGTTTTTTTAATTATTAAAGATATTTGAACTGTCTCAAATGAGCTATACGTTGGTCCTGACCATTCCAGGTGCAGAAACTAATTCCTTTTGACTTCAGAGAGCATTCCAAGCACCCCACTTAGGCACTCTAAGCACCAGGACTGTTACTCTTGCATCAGTGTTGTGGAGAGCAAATGATCACTTAATTCTTGTCAAATCTGGTGTCAGGTGTTTCAGTGCACTTCTTTTTACAATTCTGTTGTAGAAGAAAAGCTTACTAAATACTGAACTTCACTTTTTTTGCTGTTTGACCTAGCAAAAATGCCTGTCTGTCTCACTTCCATCTCTAACCCCAGGGCTTAATGTACCAAGATGCATCAAGATGGGGAATAACATTACAGACTTACATACAGCTTACCATGTTGGAGCAGCATACCAGACCAATGGTAAATAAACTTACTTTTATTTTAAAAAAGAATTAGATGTGATTATAAGTAATAAATATATTTAACCTTGTATTCAAAAGTCTGTATGCTGTTTGTGTTCTTCCTTGTTCCTGTAGCGAGTATGAATTTTTATAGTGCAGGGACATTGTTGATATACTCAACATGGGCTCCAGGGGTGAAACATCTTCCTCCTGCCTGAGTTGGGCTAGAACTTTTACTTGCCCAAACAAATACTGCTTTTTTAGCACCATCCTTATGAGCTAGACTTGCACAGATCTCTTCCATCATCACATGTCAGTGACTTGTCTGTAATTGGCATCTATGTAAATTTAGCTCCGATCTTTGGGAAACATTAGGTAATCTTAAAGATAGTGCTAGTATTCATTCTGCTGCTCTCTGCTGTCTACCACAAATTTAGCCATCGTGTCTTGTGTTTACCCAAAACACTTCCATTAAATTTTATATTGCCTTTTTTTTAAAATCCCAAACGATTTGCATCCTTTTTTCTTTTTTTTTTCCCAATTTTTCTGTATCTATTTTCACACGCTACCTTTTTATCAAGATAAGTTCATTTATCTTTCATTCAAACACCTTTTTTTACATTCTGTGCTAAATCTTCCATTCCCTGGTGACAAGATCTGAACTTAGGTGGCCTATATCTCAGTGATTGTTCTTGCATTATATTTTCTGAGTTTGTGTCAGGGCAAACTTCCAGAAGTACCACACATGATAGTGATACTGCATGTATGATCATGAACTTTCTGGCTTTTTGGAAGAGGTGTTTTTCCAAGACAAATCCCCTTCTGCTGCTGCAGAAGTTCATTCAGAAAATCCCGAGGATTGCCCTTTGTTTCAGTCTGAGCTTTGCTGCCTTCTGTCACTTGAACATTGCTGGAGCAGTGTTGCTTCTATGATCACTAACATGCAGAATACCTGATTGGAAGGAGCTGTGCCCATTGCTCTGCAGGGGCTGGAGAGTGTCAGAGAATCTCTCTTCTCCATATGAAGTGCTGTTTGAACACATGCAAGACTGGCTAAGGCCAGTGCTTTGTCAGATGCAATTACTTGTTTAGAAAGTTGTTTCTTGGTACAGTTTTCCTGATGTTAGCCTGTGCTGTTGACACAGGAACACACCTGAAGGTGGCAACGATTCAGGTAGCAGTAGTTCCCGATGCTTTGCAAATACTAAAAGGATTGGTGCTTTTTTTATACTCCTCGTTAATCTCAGCACCTCAGCTGAAAGTTACCTTTGAAACTTGTGTATGAATAACAATTTAGTTTTGTAGGTGGTTAATAATGCAGTGACCATAAATAAGATTAAGAATACTTGCTTTTTGTTGTTTCCACCCTCCCAGTAAATTTGTTTATCACAAGATCGGGAAGAACTGGGAATGTTAACATATTTCACAATGTAAAGGACATGATGTGCAGTATGAGCCTGAAAAGAAACAAACATGCTGAAAAATGCAGATTGTCAAGTTTTATTTTCTAGATTTCCCCCGTAAGAATGATGGAGCGATCAATTCACAGTGCAAGATATGTTTTTGTAGAAAATTTGTATCAAAGGTACAGTATATAGTTTTATACTTTACTTTCTTGGATTAATGAAAAATATATGTGTAATTGACTGATGATGTCTTTGGTAATCTAAGCGGAGTGTGAGATCTGTCAGTTCTGTGTTGGAGTGGCATTGTGTTTTTTACAGCACATGCTGCTCACTGGTACAGTAAATGGGCCAGGTGAGAGCCTTTTTCAGAAGTGCTCTTGAGTACCGAGAACATCTTACTATTCAGAACACCATTGCTTGAAATATCTGTTCTCCAGCTGAACACAAAAATCTTACTTAAATCAGAGACACATAATGAATAGGAAAAAACCATGAGGATATAAAGAACAACACTGTAGGAGGAGACAACTACATAGTGTTATCTAACTTATCATCCAGGATCGGCATTTCTTGCAAGCAGGAAATTGAGCAACAAGCAGGAAATTGAGTCCCATGCTGTTGCTCAGAATCAGGATTCCTAGGACCAAAATAAACTGCAAACCTTATAGGCCAGTGATTAAAGAAAGCACAAGAGCTGTTTGTCTCTAAATGTTGGCTCCTGAATCATGTCCTTGCCCCTAGGTGTGCTTGGGCCAGAGGCAGTGCAATCAGGCCCAACTGCGAGAGAAGATTGGGGCCTGAAATAGATAAAGCATTTATTACCTGGCTGATGTGTAACTCGTCCATCCCATACTAACTAAAATAGTACAGTAATCAGTAGTGTTTGCTTGGTGGTTTGGTTTTTTTTTGTTTAGAATGCTGAGCTTCTACTGAGAAGTGTATATAACAGACTTGTGATAATGGATTTTCAGTGGTTTTAAGGGACAAAACCAGTTTCTACCCCTGATCACAAGGAGAATGGCTGCATGCCACAAGGTGGCATCCATGCTACGTAAGCTGCTAGTCTGTTACTAGAACTGCTTTAAAAGTTGAGGGAAACACAGTAAGATGTGAGGCAAACTTTAGAAAGAGACATCGTTTATCCCAGTCTGTATACAGTGGAAATGTACTGGAATGTCTTTCTCATTTTTAATTACTGATTCTTAATACATCCTCTAGATGCTTCCTTTTACATAAGTTTGGTATTTTATTACTCTTACTGAGGTAACTCTGTGACAGTTGTCTCCAGTATTGTCTGTGCTCTATGAATACTGAGTTCAGATTAAGCATGTTGAATATTTCACTACTCTTTCCACAAATATTTTTTACAGTGGGAGTAAATTTTATTTACCTGGTGTTATTATTTTTTCACTGCTCTTTACCGTGGCTCCGGTAATGAATTGTCAGTGCTGCTCTGTAAATCAAGCCTTTCTGGATTTCTGACACACACTGCAGTAGCTCAGATCTGTTTGAAATGATCGTCATATAAAGAACTTGAGCAATAAATACCATTGGCACTAATTCTTTGTTATTGTATGAATGTCAATGTGGTTAATGTTTTTCTTCTTAGTCACCAAATAATAATTTCTTAACTATTAATGAAAATATTTAATGTTTTTAACTGTTAATAATAGAAACATATTGTTAGTTGGGGTTGTTTTTTTTTTTGGTTTGTTTTTAACAAAAAGATTTGGTCTTTTTATTGTATAAACCATGTGTTATGAGGCCTGCAGTTTGGGTGGGTGTAATACTGCTCATGTTTTCATTTCATGTATGGTGGAGTAAATTTGGAGTAATTCTAGTCAGGTGAAAAGAAAAATCAGCTTAGGTTCGATCTGTGCATGCTGTTCAGTGAGTGGCACTTTTATGTTTATTCAGCGGAAAAATGCCAGAGATGGATTATGTTGTCCTAAGTGAATGGTTTGACTGGATCCAGAACAACACTGATGTTTCGGTTGATCTGATAGGTAAAATTCTGATGGGATCTGGAGGAGCATGTTTGTGGGTGGGTTTTCTTCCTGGGAGAAAAAATAATGCTTGGTTTTGGTTCATAAATAATCGCATTATTCAGTATAATAGTGCTTGCAATGTGTGGTATAACAACAGCATGAATTTGTGGATGGTTCATAGATTGATTAACAGTAACGCCAAAGGGGAGGTTCAGTGGTGGTACCCAAGTCAGGATTCTTCTAAATTTCTTTGCTTTTAAGGCTCATCACGTGAACACAACTACTATAATTTTTATCCTGACAGTTTATTTGCAGACTTCTCCTGAAGTTTGTTATGAGAGGTTAAAGAGCAGATGCAGAGAAGAGGAAAAGCTCATTCCTCTGGTAAGGAGTTCCTTCACTATATGTGGTTACAATGAGCATTAAAACCATAATTATTCCAATCTAAATACTAAAATCATATCCTGAGTGTATTGCCAAAATGTGGTGCAGATGTTTCCATTGCAAACTAAAACTTCAGTATTCGATTTATTAAAAAAAAAATAAAAAAATAAAATCATGCACACTGACTTCTCCAAGTGTTGTGTTTTAGTGATGTGTACCATAGCTGACTATTTAGGTGGAGTATTAATCAACTGTTAATCTTCTCTAAGATGTAAAAAAGCAGTTGCTTTAGTATCATTAAATGGCATAAAATCACCCAGTTGAAGCACAGATACCTGTGCATGCAGATGCTGAAGATCTGTGTGGGCATTTTCTGTTGTCTGCTGTTACCAGGATGTTTATGGATGAAAAGTGTCTTTGCTTGTGTCTGTAAAGAAGAAACTTCTTGAAAATCGTTAGTGTGGGAATCTGCTTAAAAATAAACTGGTAACTGAATGATCACTTTTAGTGTCACACTTTACAGAATGTCCCTTCCTTAAATGAGAAGCCTAACCAGAAATAAATATAGTTACCTTTGCAGCACACAGCATGTCTCCTGTATCTCCAGTGTCAGCTAGTTCAGTAGAAGGAATTGTCAGCTGAAGATACATGCAAAGAGCTAAATTTTGGGCCATGTGAGATTTTGCCTTGGAGAATAATCCTTGCTGTAATGGATTTGAAGAGACATTGTGTTACTTTGCAGCTCTACTGAGGAGTGTGGGGGAAAAATTATGAATGAAAATATTCATTAGTCTCCATGAAAAAACCCCCAGCTAATAGTTGGTGACAGGCAGAAGTGCTTTTAAAGGAAATTGAGTCAGTTAGGAGAAGTGATCTGGGAATTTTAGGGAAATACATTGATACAGAAAGTGTCTTCAGTACATATTCTTTGCAGTCTTGCCCTTTTTGTCCTTACTTTTCTTTGTTGTGTATTTCTCTGTAAAATCTTAAGCAACACTATACCTCTGAGAGAGAAGTAAGTTTCTTGATCTTGAAAGGAGCCGAGAGCCCTGTACTTCTGTAAGGTGTGTCTTTGAGGTTCTTCATGGAGTGAAACCTTATACTGGAAATTAATTTTTCTCAGAAACTTTCTGATGCTTTTTATTTTTGCTAGTGGAAATATCTGATGTGGGCTTTTATATGTAGTTCTTAACTACTTACCAAATGTATAAAAGTTGCAATGTGTGTTTCATCCCTGGGCTTATGTGTTATTTGAATGTCTCTTTTTTAGGAGTATTTAGAAGCTATTCATCAGCTCTATGAAGAGTGGCTCATTAAACATACACTGTTTGAAGTTTCCTGCCCAGTGCTTGTGAGTATTATTTCAGTTATAACCAGTTATGCGTATGGAGGATTGTACTCTTCAAATATCAACTGTTACTCAGTGGGAAAAGTAAATATATCTGCTTTACTAATAACCTTTGGAGAAGGAAAACGTCAGAAAAATGTTTTGCAGCTATCCATGATGTATAGCATGGAAGCCTGGTCTTCCATCTCTTTGGAATTTTAGGGCCTGTTCACTGTGATTGTTTGCAGGATCAGATGTGTGGCTTTTCAGCGAATGCCCAGTTTTGAGCAGAATGCTAACTGGACAACTCTCAAGGAGTCTATCTGTTTGGCTTCAGTTGTAATCCTGTTCTGTTTTGCTCAAAACTAATCATGTTTTATGGTGTCAATTATTTCTAATGCTTATGTTCTTCTTTTCAAGGTTATTGGAGCTGATCTTGACATGCAGAAAATGGTAGAAAAGTATGAAGAAAACAGGGACCAGATACTAAACCCATCTAATATGCAACACCATTTATAGAAGTCTGCCGTTGTTGTATTTTATAAAACATGTTAATGAAGTCTGCTTTAAAGGCAATATTGAGTATTTTAAATATTTCTAAATATAATGGGTTTTGCTTTTGAATTACGCTTTGTAGAATGTTTTGTGAACTTAAGTGTTAGGAAACGTTCAGATACAAGTCATAAACAGAATATAAGTTCATTCCCTTTCATGTTTTTAGATTCTCCATCAGCTTTACTGTCTCAATTTTACTCAGCTAAAATGTCAATTTTCCCCCATTTCACTGCTGCTTCCTATAAGTAATTAAAGTTTCTTCTTTTTTGATCCCAAGACAACCCTATTTTTATAATTTGAAAGAAATAGTTCCATACAAGAGGTGGGATGTCCTTTTTTATTAGTGGAAGCAGATGAAGTGCATCAAGTTAAAGTAGCTTTGTCAAATACGTCTTTTCAGGTTGAAATAGGGGATCTTACTCTAATCCTACCTATGCTAGTGCAATTTCATTGAACTCAGTATTTCTTCTGCTTTGCATGAAATCACAACATAGCTGTAGTTCTGAGCGTAACTATGCAGTAGCATAGTCCCACTGAACTGAGTAACAGTTTCCAGAACTGTTTCAGAACTGCAGGGTGGCTCTGAAGCTTTTTGTTAAGCTAGGTTTTTAAAAGGGCTTATTTCTCTCCAGTGCTTATGAAATCACTGGCCCTGCTATGGCTTAGTGGAGGAACAGTTAAAATACAGGTGCATAGAAGTGTATTTGTTGTTCTTTTCAAATGGTTATAAAAATCCTAGAGTTAATTGATTTCTTCACTATTTTGGATTCTTCAATTGTACTTTTTTGCTTTTTGGTGGTTTTTTTTTTTTTTTTTACAAAGAAAAATACAGATTTTTTTTGGGTTTATATCTTGATCAGTTTATTGTGACTTACAGGTATTTGGACAGGAGAGAAAAATACTGGGGATTTCCTTGTTACCTAAAGTGTTCAGTTGCCCTTAATTTCAGTTTGATCTTCTCAGTGTTGTCTTCAAGATAAATCCTTTTAATGCAGCAGTTCTGACTGTTTTCATGTTACTTTTTCTGTTTGAGATGAATGATTCCTGAAGTAAGACGTATATATATGTATTTTCTTTTTCTGTAATAGTTTTGGTTGGTTTAACTGGGGCAAGCATGGTTAGCAATGCTTAAAAACATTTACACAGCTGAGCATCTGTCATGCCTTTGTAGTGAATGCATCTGAAAATGGCTAACATCCAGGACTTGAGTTATAAGAGTACTAACTGACTGCAGACATTTGTCTGTAACTTGCTGGAGAATACAAAATTTCAGTTACTTGGCTTTTTCCTGTTCCACCTGATTTTGAACAATATCTGATGATGTCACTTTCAGAAATCACTTCACTGCTTTTATTTCAGTTGTGCGATGGCTGGTTTTGTGGTATGCCTAAAAAGCATTGTATTGAAATGACTGCACTGTTTTCCAAGCCAGGAAATGCAGTTAATGTCTTGTTATGTCCATATTTCCATTTTTCCCCCCCAAATCTGTACAACTTAATAATGACTAGTGCACTGAGAAAGCATTTCCTAGTGAAGTACTAAATTAGTATACTAAAGTTTGTGAACCAAGTACTGCGATTCTATTGTTCTGTTGTAAATCTTTGGAATTCTAGCTTAAACATAAGATTTTGTGTGTTAAGTTATTATCTTATTGAAGCTTATATGTTAGGAGGATAGTAGTCATTCTTTGAGCCTTCTGTTAAACTTTCGTAATTTTTTCTGTAAGTGACCAAAATAACTATTTCTTTGGAAATAGTTTTATAAATTTGAAGTTCAGTCACCTGCAGTTTGTTCTTACTGTAATTTCATTATGGGTTATTAGTCTAGGATGTATATTTTGTAAACAGTTCAATTGTTTTGTACAGAGAATCTTTCAGTACAAAGAATGTCACTGTTACCTTTATGCTCTTTGGTCAAATCTCTGATCACATTTATTATATCAAACCAGTAGTTTGGATGGAGGTTACTGATACTCACAGCTATAATGGAACATAAAGGACTCATTTATGTTAATTAATTACTAAAAATACAGATGTGATGGCTACAGAGCGCACGTTTATTTTGTTTTGCTATCTATTTTTTTTGTGTATAGATTTTCATGTTCAGGAAGGCTGGGGTATTTAATGAAAACTGGGAACAAAACCAAACAGGTTGGTTGTTATGTGTCATAAATGTAGAATGTTTGCAAGCTGCTGTAGATGTATAATAAAAATACTTCAGTAATTGTAAGTAGCTGTTTTTAAGCCTGGAATCTGGAATGTAGTTGTTTTTCCACATTGAAATCTCTCGATTGATGACAAGAGGGGAAAAAAAGGGCAATCGGCATTAGTCCGATATGTATTTTGTTTCTTTTGTAACTAAGAAGATGGGGTAGCATGTTGCAAAAGTACTCGTTTCTGTAGGCAGATTCATCTTCATTACCAGTGGAATGGATCATAGAATATAAACTTGCTACTGCTCTTGGCTTTTAAAATTTAGTCTGTAGTTTGGATGTAGCCTATGCTACACATAACTGGTTTTGCATGCATTTTGGCTGTTCTGGAGCATACCTGAGTAAAAACTGTGGGTTTTAATTACTTTTGTCACAATGACTTCCACATCTAAACTGCAATGTTTGAAAAGTGGTTATCTCCTCCTGTATTGCCTTTTCTTTATTACATACTTAAGTCTGAAGAGATGATGTTTTCTCCAGACTTTGGCCCGGTCAGGGCGTCTTAGCAGATGAGTAACATTTGGGAGTAGTATATGAACTGATTTGAAGTAAGATAGAGAGACTGGCAAAAATGATAATATTTAATATTTGCACTGTCTTAGCCTGGCCTTTCGTGTCCTTTCTTCCAGCATGAGAAGCAGGTTCAGAAGATCTTCCCTGTTTGATTAAACTTTTCAGAAGTGACTGTCCAAAACTATAGGTTGTGAGAAACCTCAGAAATTGTTTTCACCAGAGTAATTACCACACAGACTACTGCCAACACCAGGGAACAATCCAGCATCTCTCTCAAGCGCACCTCCTCCTGCAGAGGGTGTAGGAAGTGCTGGGTAATCTGGTATCAGGTGCTACTGAAGATTCAGACCTAAGCTCTCATTCCTCTCCTGAATAATGGCTGTCCTAGCAAGTTACTGTCCTGTTTCATGACTTGGAGAATCCAGTCCTTCCTGTAATGTGTGGAGGTTTAAGAAAACATAGTGCATTTCTAAAGCAGGATAAACTTGGGTGAGAATTATGGTGGTATTTTTTCTACCCCCAGCACTTGAGGGGGCTGAGAGAAAGTTGCAGGCCTTTTCTGAAGATAAAAAGTTTAGCTTCAGAACAAAACCTCCAGTTAGTACATTAGTTCCTACTAATTGAGTGACATTACTAAAGAGAAATATAGTCATGTCTTTTTCTGTCTTGTCTTCCTCTTCTGTCTTAACATTGAAATTTGGTTTCATTCTTGGCCTTAAAAACAACAGTTTGTTCTAAAACTGAGCTCTGCTCCTTGAGCATCCTAAGGGCAAGTCCAGATAGGGCAAAGGTCTATGTGTGTTATGTACATTAAGGTGAATTAAAATGACTATTCCAAGAGACCCAGCAGGGAGAGGTTGTGACTATCACCCAGCTACCAGGTCTGCTGCCTGGGCTCTGTATCTACACTCATTGAAAGAGAATTACTCTAATCCAACGCTTGGGAGATCTAAACCATTCAGAGTGGTTGTGTATAGCATACACATTTGGAACAGAATTGGCCCAGAGTCTCTGTGATGGCAAGACATCCAATCAGTCAGTAAATCCTCATTCAATTCAGACAGACAGGACCACCTGCAGCACAACTGAAGGTGACAGCTCACCAGAGGATAGATGCGTATTTTAGAAACACAAACCACGTTCCTTTAGAAAGGGCACTAGGCAGCCCTTTTGCTGTCTAGCAGCACTGCCTAAGTGGCTGCTCTTACTTGTTAATTAGCCAAGGAGAGGTGCAGTAGTTACTACCAACAGGGACAGGAGGGCACTGGCAGGTCAGAAATCTTACGGTCCCTTTTGCCTGTCCCTCTTCTCAGGTCTGACTGTATTTACAACTAGGATTTTAAACCTACCTTACTCACGTGGAAGCAGCTGCACAAAAGACTGCTGCCTGTAAGTATGACTTATCTTTTGCTTCAGCTGGTTTTCAAATTTATTCTCTTCACTTTTCAGCTTTAACTATCAGTTGCAAATGCAACGGTAGTTTTTAGTACAAGACCTCAAAATTCTACCATTTGTACAAGAAGAGAAGTTAAAAGTGTTCTAGCAGCAAGGAAGACATTTTTTACTGTGAGGATAGTGAGGCACTGGAACAGGTTGCACACACAAGGCTGCCCCATCCCTGCGTCCAAGGCCAGGCGGGACAGGGCTTGAGTGTGTGAGGCATCCCTGCTCATGGCAGCAGCGGGGTGGGGTGGGGGTGGAAATGAATGATCTTAAAGTCCATTCCAACCCAAACCATTCTGTGAATAACAAACTCACATGAAAATATCCGGGAGACTTAAGTGCATAGTAGCTCTTCCTATGAAAGTAGCCACTTAATTAAACCATGTAATTTTAATAACCCCCACAGGGGGAAAATACAGCTTTATAAAACCAAAATAGGAAGAACAGTTTCTTGAAAGAAGAGCTTGGAGGCTGCTTGCTCCCCCCTTCCCCAACAGGACAGGGGAGACTAGGAAGAGCAAAATCAAGAAAGCTTTTTGGTTGAGACAGAGATTTAACAACCAAAGGAAAGAGGGAGAAAAGCCCCAAGTGATGCAATGGCAGTAACTTACCACCACCCTCAAGGAGACTGGTGCCCTGCCAGTCTCTCAGCAATGGTCATCTTGGTAGACAAAACCCCCACCTTCTTTGCCACCCCAGTTTTATTACCGAGCATGATGTTACATGGTATGGTATATCCCTTTAGCCAGTTCAGCTCAGGTAGGTCCTCTACCAGTTACTCATCGCAGGGTATAGTCAGAAGAAGACTGTGACACTGCAAGCACTCCTCAGCAACAGCCAAAACACTGGTGTGTTATCAACAATTTTAGCCACAAATTCTCAACATACCACTCCAGGGGCTGCTATGAAGAAAGTTATCTCAATCCTAGCCAGACCCAGTACAGAAGTATTAATTTATATGTCCATGTTCATAATACCTGTTTCTCCCAACTCCACCCAAAGCTGAAGGCAGTCCTGTCACCTGATGTTAGTTTGGTCAAAATTTTATCCCTCCTCCACTGCTGGAATCATGTGGTGAGAGGACCTCAACAATTAGTCGTGCAAAAAGCAGATTTACTTCTTAGCTTTTGAGGTTTTTCTAGTGTAACCCATGTGCTCTTCTTTGAATTTCTGGGGGATTAAAGTAAATTATAAACTATTTTAGCTAATTGCTTTATACATGAAAAAAAACATTCCAAGCATTGAAGTGCTACTGGAAGTTACTTCAAGCAGTATTAAACTGTCTTTCTAGGTAGCAAGTGTATAAACACACATTGAAGACTGTGCAGAAATACAGTACCAGTGACTGTGTGCTTTTCTGAACTTAATTAAATGTGGTGTATTACAGGTTCTCAGCGCTGGGACTCCAGCTTACAGCTGATCTGATCTAATACTCCTGCTTCCTTTCCTTCTCAGCACAATGCTTTTCACACAGCACTCCCACCTAAGGATAGCCCTTATCTCCGCACTAAAACTCACTGGGACTCTTCTCTGATCTAATTTTTTTCCTGCCACTGTGGCAGGAATGGCAGAGAATGGCAGTTTCCCCACTTCATTTCAGAAAATTGAACTGGCTTACAGAAAAGTCCAGTTACAGAGAAGGGAAATCCAGAGCTGGTGCAGAACGAAGTGGCAGGAACAGGGGTGAAGGAAGTGACAGCAGTAGCTGGATCTCCCTCTTCTAGTAGCAGTGAACAACTACGATGCTCAGTGCTTCTGACATTCGTGGTGCTAGCCACAAAAATTTTGGTAATGAGTGGAGACAGGTATAAAACCTGCAATACAGGTTATTTCCTCTAGAAAACTGGAAGTGTTCATAGGGCTGTTTCCTTCTTTAAACCTAAAGAAATGTTACAGAACTTTATGAACTTATTTTCAACTGAAAACAGAAACATAATTAGCTCAGAGCACAGCTTCATGGGAGTGTAATGAGTTAACGGAAGTACACTCCAGTATAGCGTTTGTAAAGCTATAAAGTGGGTCTTGCAGCTTAGAAACACTTAGCTGTTTCTATCATTGTACAGCATGCTATACTTGAAGAATACTTCAGAAATAGGTCTGTAAAACTGTTTTCACAAAGCCAATTACCTCCTTGAAAAGATGATCAAGGCCACAAGTGAGAGGAAAAAAACTCAGGCATCTAACAAACACAAGCACTGGAGACTCAAGTGTGATGGCATAACATTCCTTGGTCAGTTTTGTCAATAATGACATAAGGCTCCTGGATTTCATTTCCTTTTGAATTACAGTTCTCCAGCTTTACTTCACTGGATCTGGGAGAGTCACATTCAGGCTGCAAGAGGTTCCTTCTGGCCTCCGTGCTGGTCTGTCTTATGCGTGAAGACCAAACATCAATACTTCGTGGTGGAATGTAGGTGAGGTTAGGGGGCTCTCTAAGGTGTCTGAAGCATGCAGAAGCTGTATGTGCATTAGGACTATCCATTAATAGTCTTTTGCCATCAGAACCAGTAGTAGAATCCCCCACATTCCCAGTAGCACAGCATAGATCTGAAGATGGCTCAGTATGTGCAGCTGCTCTGTTCTGCATCTGAGCATTAGTCAGATGTGTATGGTTTATTTTGGAGTGATTAAATTCTCTTACATGCCTCTCACTTGTACTTGCACATGATACTGACTCAGGTTGTTCAGTTTCCTCTACTGGATACCTAAGGTCTTCCTGAGTGTCCTTGATTTGTAGTTTTGTGAAGGTTAAAGACAGCTCACAAATTTCCTCTTCCCTAGGGACACTGCAGTTTTCGACAGGTGGAATGTCCTTGTATGGCAGAGACTTCAGCTCATTGGGTTCATCAGCAGGGTCTGGGTCTATGCAATTTATGGCATCATTAATTTCTGCTTCAATTGATCCTTCAGGGACTTCTTTAGCTTGGTACTCCAAAGTGGTTTTACTGTCATAAGAGCTGTCAGCAAATATTGCAAAGGCTGGTGGACCGCTTACTCCTGGTGAGAGTGGCATAGGCCTGATCTCATTTGCAGTTGACTCTGCAGTGACTGCCAAAACACATTCTTCACCTAGACTGGCTCTTGGCTTTTTTTCAAAAGCTTCTGGCGAAAGAGTCTCACTGAAAAAAGGTGTTTGTGTTATCACAATGTCACTATATTTGATCAAGAAGTCCTCGCTGTCTGAGCATTTGGCTGGCAAATGTAGAGTGTTAATGATTTGTCTTTGGTGTTCCTGAAGCCCGTTAGTGGATTGAGCAACTGCTAACTGAGGCACATCATCTTTGATCTTCAGATTCCCAGCAGCTTCAAAGGATGTATCACTAACAGATGAAGATTTCTGCTGAGTAGCAAGGCACAAAGATGTCTCACTGTTTTCTTTATTTTCTAGATTTTCAGTGTCTTCTCTCTGGGGTGTCTGATCCCCTTTGTCTTTATTTCTATGCTGCTGGTGCATTTGTGTTCTCTTCTGTAAGGTCTCCTCCAAATTGCCATGTTTTTCTTCATTTGTCATTTCGAGGATGGTTTCACACTCAATTCTTGCCAGGAATATTTCAAATGCAGTCTGCTTTGTTTCTTCATTGTTTCTCTTTTTGACAAGTGAAAACTCTGTTGCTGTTGTTGCAATGTAACCTATTTTCTCCAGTACTGTTTTTACAATGTCAGCTGGGAGCACAGATTGAATATAGTAGACAAAATTGCCGGTGAATGTCTGAAACAAAATGCAACACGGAAAAAACAGATGAACACTGGGGGAGTGTGGAAGGAAGTGTGAAAGACTTCCTAAAAATCAAAAGTACTTAAAAAATTACTTAAAAAAGCCTATGTTCTTTAAAATCTGAATTTTGAATCGAAGTGAGTTGGGCTTTTCTAACAGCACTGTTTTGTCAGACTCTCAGCATTACAGCTATGCTACATATAGCACATTAATTTCAGTGAAGTTATGCCAGAAGATTTTTAAACAAAGAGCCATAGAATAAAGCACTGAGATCTAATCTTTTCCTAAAGAAAGATACCATGCACACACTGTTGATTGTATTTCTCAATTCGTGACAAGACTAACTTTTTTTTTTCCCCATGATTCAGACTCCTGCTGTAACTTTACTACCCTCGGATTAAGTTGCTGTTTCTTTGAAAGCACTTTTTGGAAGGAAAACTATTACAGCAGAAGTATTGCCAAAACACACTCTTTTTGCACAAGCTGTCTGCAAAACATGACTTGAATAAAATGCTGCTGCTGTGTAACAGTTTAAAAAAATTGTTCAACATCTGCTTGGTTTTGGAGCTATCCTAGGCACGAAGGCTGGCTTGTAAAGTAGAAATGGTTTTTGGTTTCTGAAATGCTACAACAGGAGAGACTCTGCTGACCTAAGCATGACTACCTCTAGGCAAGTTAGAATAGAATGGAGAAAGGCAGGCATATCAAGACTTCCAGAATTGGGGTACCTTATTTTCAGGGTATCCAGCTTCAGACTGACTTAACTACTTCCTAGACTGAGACCTAAGCATTGGTCTCGTGAGCACAAGCTTGAGGGAGAACAAAACTGATCCCCCAAAAGGGCACAGTATAACACAGGACTACACCTTAATCCATTCTCAGATACATTTGTCAACCGTGGCTTTCATTCCCCAGCTCCTATTCTTTCTAGAGGGAAAGTATGGAGCAGGCACTACTGGGGGCGTGTGTGTGTGATATCAGAGCAGGTGAGAGATGGGAAATATGAACTAGTATCCTGCATATGACCGGTAATCTTTTATCAAACCTGAACGTACACAAAATGCTGGTTGTACTCCAACTTGTGCCTTGCAGTAGAATTATTTCAGGCTTTTAGCAGGCTGTCTGGCAGTCCGGATTACCCCTAGTGGTCATCAAAGTTAGACTTCGTAATGAAGACTGGGATCCTTGTGTTATGAAAGCTGAGCCCATGAGCCGTAGACCTGACTATCTTACGCTTTGCCCTGTTTTAGGGAGATGAATGACAACAGGGTTCTAAAGGTTTTTGAATCTGCAGATTGGACCTAAAGGGCAAGAAGAAGAAAAGAAGTGGCTTTTCCTTACCAGCACATGTTGCTGTAGGAAGGGAAAAAAGTTTGTTCCTTGGGTCTTCAGGGACTGTGTTTAAACACAGTAGATTCTGCATGTGTTTAAGATTGCTGTCTTTTCTGGGCAATGCGATGTGTTCAGTGTACTAGGGAAGCAGGGTGACCTTGACCACCTTGCTGCCTAAACCAACAGCATTTCCTCTTTCAAAGGGGGTTTTCCTATCCACTTGACCAGCTGCCATCAGCAGAGATAGGATAGATGGTAAAACCACTGGACCAGAGAGACACTGGCTCACCTGGCCTTTGGCATCAAACTGTTAGCAAAAGTGGTAACTAATACTAAAAAGCATCCCTTCCTATAGGCAAATTAAGATTAAACCTCAGACTGTTACGAGTTAAGCCTTTCACGTCATCTTTTTACTTCTCCATCGTCTCACAATAACGGAAGGTCTCTGCAAGCCTCTGCGCCGCCCAGCGCTCCCGGGAAGG
>NW_009912844.1:0-550 GCF_000696875.1 Nestor notabilis | reverse complement strand
AAACAAACTCTGATCTCTACTCCCAGCTCCCACAACCTTTCTCAGTCAGTAGCTGCCTTCACACTACACTACTAGCCAGCAGCCTGTGCCTCGTTTTTGAGCTGATATCACTCGCAACTGATAGCAACTCGCACACTCTGGGCTCCTCTCTGCTCACAGGCGCAGGTCTTGTCTGGACTCTCATCAATCCCAGCAACTGTAGGATCCATTCCTCTATTCCTTGATTAGATGCAGCCATCGCTTTTGGCTCTCTACCTTCAGCCAAGGACTGGTACAAACAACAAGAAAAACTGAGCAACACTTTGGCACACTCTGTGCATCCCTCTGCTGATGAACGCGTGCTCCTTGTGTCGCAGCAAGGGACTAACTTTTACCTTTTCTCTAGCCTGTTTTCAAAGTAGGTTTTTTTGCTTTCCCTCACATGGTCACTAAGATTTCAGAGGCGCTGCCAGAATCACACGGAATCGCATTACTGCTTTCAAATACTTCCTTGAAAACGTTACTTGCTACATCACCTAGGAAAAACTCAATGCAGGTAAGACTGTAACAT
>NW_009912843.1:0-66431 GCF_000696875.1 Nestor notabilis | reverse complement strand
GAAGGCAGCGCAGCCATGCTTCCGTCCTTCAGTTACGTGACTGAGCACACCGGCTTCTGTGGTACGATCAAAAACTCGCCCAGTGATTTCATAGTGACAGAAATCGAGGGATTTCTGAGGGATACCCGGGTTGAATCGCTTCAGAAAGGCGGCGAAGCGCCGCTGGAGCAAAGGATCCCACGCCCGCAGCAACCCAATGAGCTGAGCGTGGAGCCTCCCGGCCCGTGTGCCGAAGGCTGTCCCGGTGCTGTGCCCTGTTCTCCGGAGCAGGACCCGAGCAGGGTAGGAGGCGACTGTTCAGCATCCCCTAACAAAAAACAGCGTGAAGGTGTACCCGAACCGAAACCTGGCCTTGAGGAAGGCCGTATACTGGATTCCTTACTAGGCAAACCGATGAGCGAACGGCTTCATCAGTTTGTCTGTGGCCTGAAGGACACATGGGACCTGGACAGTGGTGCCGGGGGCGGCGCTGCGGAGTTCTCACTAGGACCCGTACTGGACAAGAAAAACCGAGCTAGTCTGCACAGTGCTGTCAGGCAGAAATTCCCCTTCCTGGTCACTGTTACGAAAGGCAATGAGATGATTGTGAAGGGGAATGGTGATTACAGAGAACTTTGTCAGCTGGTGACTGAAAAGGAAACAAGTGATTTCTTTAAATTTTTAGATGCAAAGGTAGAAAATTCTACATTTTCTTTCGAGCCAGATGGAGACAAAGAGCACAGAAAAGTAGTTCACCACTTTATCAATAGAAAGTTTGGAAAGCTTTTAGAAACAAAGTCATTTACTGTGTCAGATGTCACTGGTCAACCAAATATGTCAATAATGGTGCGATTTCGAGAAAAAGGTTGGTCCAGAAAAAGGTCTGCTGGTGGCTTCAAGGAAAAACAAGACTTTTATACAGGTAAATACTATATTTTTAGTGAAAGTGGCAGGTATTGTGTTCGTTAGTATAGACTGAAATTCAGAATCGCTTTTATATGACATCTGGGCCTGGATGACCCATTGTTTATGCTGAAATAAATCATTATTAATGCAGTGTAGTTGCATCACTGGAGACTGAGGTGGATGAATCGAGTTACTGCAGTGATGTTACAGAAACTGTTCAGTGATACTGATTGCACTTGTTTCGCTTGTTGGACTAACTGTGTGTTACTCCCCTTGAGCTAGATTTCCCTTGAAAGTAGTTGGGGGATTTTATAAGATACATCTAGATGTTGGACAAGTCAGTAAGGTTAAAGGTGGTTTATAGTCATTCCTTACAGCAGTTGATTTCTGATATAGAGAATGTTTCTAGTTATAAGTCAATACATATTTGTTGAATGGTGTGTGTTTATCAGGTACTATTTTTAAAGGCAGCAGGGGTTTGTGGTTGTTCTAGGAGTTTTGTGTATTGTGTATTTTTCTTTCAATACTGAACAAATTCCATTTCCTTTAGTATTGTGGGATGGGAGGACTGTTTCTTTGCAGTCTCCGAGCTATTATAGTTTGAAGGGATGAACCTGCCCATCTGTCATGGCAGAACACCTGTATGATTTACAAGTGTGTATTCCTAATAATTCTGAGATGATTGTTTCAGCTTTCACCCTTCAGAAAGAAAACCTAGAAACACTGGAAGCAATCAGCTTCTTGGCTGCTGAACTTGGTGTTCTTCCTTCAGACTTCAGTTATACTGGCATCAAAGATAAGAAGGCCATTACTTACCAACCTATGGTTGTGAAGAAGGTGACACCTGAGAGGTACTTACAGTCTGGGTGCATTCAGTTTAGCACTTATTTTTATGTGTTAATAAGTATTAACATGGTACAATCTTCTGAAATGTTCTTATGGATGTGTCTTCTCCTGTGTTACAGCACAGTGGAAATGGCTTTAATATTTTGTGGCTTTAGGGAACATGTAGCTTAGCGCTGAAGTCCCCAGTGTTGGAATTTGGAGAAAAGTCTTGCTCTTCTTTGTGTTTTTCATAATACAAATATTTCATATCATCTGGGACAGTATCCTTCCAGTTCATGCTCATGGGATCCACTTTTCAATTTTTTAAATACCATCCACTAACTGGAACTGAGAAGAAGCCAGTAGTACATGATGCGACAGGTTTCCACGTGCTGTCAACGTTTTGTCTTGTGGTCCACATTCAAGAACTTTAAAACGTTTATATGGCTACAGAACTAAAGAAAATCATTACAAATATACTTTGGACAGATGCTGTCTCTGAGTGTTAAGTATCAACTTCTATGGTATTATCCAATTTAGAAACATGAGACTATAAATAAAGAAGCTATCACCAAACCTGAGGGCAGAAAATGCATTCTGAATAATGTGTCGATAATACAAGATGTGGCTTTCCATTTCTCATTTTGTTACTTTATGTAGCCAATTCAGTGGATAAATATATATATATAAAGTTCTGACATAGTAACTGTAAAAAATTACTAGAATCAAAACTATAACTTCCTTCTTCCCCAGCTTTAACTTTCTGGTGAGTTTTAGTCTTAGTAACAAAGTACACTTTACAAATAAAGGGAAGTAGAATTTATCTTTTTAGGATTTATTACTGACAGAAATAGATATCAATAATAAATTTCCACTGCAAAGTAAGCAATAAGGCCAATGGTTCAAGAGATAATTAGCAAAACTTTGCATTAATGTTTAAATGATTAAGCAAAACAGTTAAATGCTTCCAAGCCACAAGCATAATGGGGAAAAGAAAATTTATAAATAACTAGTTTATAGAGTTGTGAAAATATTGGTTAGAATGTAAGCTCTTATGCGGAAAGTTCCTTTGGTTTGAATGACTGTTACTTATACGTAAGAACAAAGAGATTGAGTGAATACTTTGAAGAGCAAATACTTGAACTGTCAGCTGCATTCCCAATTGCAAGCACACCCAGAGAATTGCTGCACTGAGTTTGTTTCTGTTAAGGCTGATCAAGAAAGAGCAATTGTGTTTTGGAGTCTGCAAGAGCACATTACTTTTTCTTTTTTTTTTCTTTTTTTTTTTTTTTTTTTTTTTTTTTTTTTTTTTTTAAATGAAAGGCAGATTTTTAGACTGAAGAGTAAATTATTTTCAATAAAAAGTGCAAAATTCCATGCAGTTGCCTTGAGAAAGTTCAGTGAATTGCTTAATTCTAATATCTGTCACACTACAGACTGTAAATGCAAATGAAGCAAACATCGAAAAAGTATTTCGGGACTATAAAATATAAGACATATCTCTGATTTGATTTTTCTCATAATAATTTCTTTTAAATCCCTTTTTTTCCCTAAGTGTTTTTAATTCTAGTGCAAAGGTGAAGAAGAAGTTTATTAGAAGTTGGATAGCTTTAGTAAGGGTGGTTCATAATTTCTCCCAATTATTTATGCAGGTTGAAAGAAATTGGAAGCAAAATGGAAAAAAAGGGCATCAGAATACACAACATACATTCAGCATGCCAGCACCTGAGACTTGGTCAGCTGAAAGGCAATCACTTTGATATAGTTGTGAGAGATCTTAAACACCGTAGTCATGACTCTTCTGCAGATTTGAAAATGAGAATATCTGAAGCAATGGAAAATGTTAAGGTAAAAAAGCCTTGTGGTTCCCAATAGTGAACAGAGTTTAAATTCTGTGCTGTAAAAAGCAAAACAAAACTTTTAAAGAAAATGCTTGAAATAGCACAAAATATCACAGATAGCACAAAAACTGTTTCCCAGTTTTGATGCTTTTGCAGTTTCATGTCTTTGCTGCATTATTTAAGGAATCAGAACTAAAGCTGCATTCCAAGGAGGGACCATAAGTGAACTAATTCTTTGTTACAAACTGCAGACCCCAGAGTGGTGCAGCAAGACAGATGGGAAATTTAGAAGCAGATTATGGATTTATCAGCTATTGTTGCACAGACTTAAGGCCAACCGAAGTGATGGGTTTTGCTGTGGCAGTTGACAGGGTGAAAGAATATAGTTACACATGTCAACTGATTGCCTCTTTTGGTCATGTGAGGACCATGCATGGTAGGCCTGGGTGAAAAACTTTAGTGACATAAATACATGTCTGTAGCAGAGAAAGAAGATTCCCTGAAATGCAGTGGATTTTGATTGCTGTTGTCCTCTCTCTTTGAAGAAAACCCTATAATCAGACATTCTTAAACCATGAATTTCCATGAGTTGCTACTCATGGAAAGGAAAATTTTTAGGTGTTTTGTACAGTGGTAATTTTCTTACCCAACTTAAGTTAATAACCATAATATAAATCACTTCAAGAACATTAATCCAGCAATAAAGACTTTAACAAAAACTACCCAATATGCAAAACCGAAGTACATTATATGTATTCCGGAAGTTACTTTTATTACTGAATAAAGCATTCAACTGCTACTTTAATGCTTCTCCCTCTCTGCTCCACCTGACTTTTTGTTTTGTTTTGTTTTTTGTTTTTTGGGTTTTTTTTTTGTTTTGTTTTGCTGTTTGGAAAATGAACACAAATTCATATGGTTGTGTGTCTTGCTTTATTAGATTTAGCTTACTGGTCAGATGAATGACAAAACCAGCATGTGTGTTAAACCAAAATGTGGATTTCTTATCTTCCATGAAAACAAAATCTCTTATTGGACCTCTGGATGTCCAAAGCAAGGTTATAGAATTTGAACTGAATAACCATTTCCAACACAAATACCATATGTTTTTGGTGGGTTTTTTTTGCTTGTCTACTCCATGCTTGGTTACTGTTTTCTACAAAAGGATGTTCTTATTGGGTCACATGGCTGTGATTTTACTGCCCACATACCACCTACAACTCATCAGGAGACTTAAAATCCCAATTAGCAGAAGTGCTCACTCTTGATCTTTACTATCGTAATAGTAATAGAAAGGATCTCATGTGAAAAAAGATGAGTATTTTCAAGAGAAAATGTCCAACAGTGGTTCCTGTTCATTACCTGTGCTAAGCTTCATTTGCTTGAGTAGGGATTTCAGAATTTGGTGCACATAAAAGCTCAATTAATTTGAATGTATTTATAATGATTTACTGTACAGAAATAATTTTGTTTCATTTACCTATTTTTTTATGAAAGTGAAGACAATGATAGAACTTGGTTGTTTTTTTAGATGCTTCTAGATTAGATGCTAAAATACTGTAATGAATCCTAAGTTACGATTTTGGTACATATTACTTTTGATTTTAAAAAAACAGTTTATATGCATTTTGGATGTAAATGTAGATGTATGTGTGTTGTATGCTTAGTCTTACTAATTGTACCTGGCACTTCCATGCTTTTAACATATTTATTCTTTATCTTTTTAGACAAAAGGTTTTGTAAATTACTATGGACCTCAGCGATTTGGACAAGGACAAAACGTTCAGACAGATCAAATAGGATTGGCTTTACTGAATGAAGAAATGGTATTTTCATTTTGCAATCTAAGTAGTTACTGTAAAGTTAATTTTGCGTTAGTGTTGCAGTATCTGGTGCTGGAGTTGACCTTCCCAGTGATGAGTTTCATTTGTGAGATAAATCCATATATGTGCTGGAAATAATTGCCAGATCAGTTTTAACAAGAACGAAGATCTTCATACTGAAACAAAACATCTTTTTTTAAACAGTAGGTGCAGCTTTAAATAGTTCAAGAAGTAATTTTTATATCTATAATTGGTATGTGATTGTGATCGTCATCATGCCCTTTGGCAGGAAGGTGGCTACATTCCATAAAAGGTTTGAACACTAAATTAAGCAATCTTTATACAATGTTCACTCATGGTCCAGATTGCCTCCTGACTTGTAGCCTGATATCCTGCTGGGGATCTGTATACATTTTTAAAATGTCACAAGTTATTGCCTAGAGTCGTAGGAAATGATGTGGTTTTTTTTCAATACCAGAGTAACTTACATGCTATATAGAAGAGATTGCTGCTTTCCATTATTCCTTGGCTACTTTCCCAGCCTCTTAGTTCTGAGCGATTGCTCTCATGTAAGCTAAGGAGACCTTATTTCTTAAGTAATAATTCATAAGGCAAGAGCCATATACTTTTCAATGTATATGGTGTAGTACTTGGCACAGGTGTAAAACAGAATCAAACATCACAACGTCAAATGAATACTTGAGTATCTTTTTCATATAATCTTTTTGATTCTGAGAAAAGTCAGGAAAACTTACTCTTCAAATATAAGAAGAATCAAGGTTTGCAGGCAGCCCAGAAAAGTTACTGTTGATGTATCTCATTTTGAATGAGAGTTGGTATCCATGTGCCAGTCCCTGAAGGATAATGATTTAAATGTCTAGTCTTAACTCAGTTACTTTTAAATTTAAAACATGTGGGACCTCCTGTTTGTGTTAAAAATGTGCTAGTATGGTCTTGTACGATCCTGTGTGGAGGAGGACAAGAGCCACGTGTTGTGAATTGGTGTAAGTGCTAGCAAATTATATGGCTCCACTGGGGTTGCAAGTAGCAGGGGTTAGCATGGTGTTTTCCCTGTCACAGTGTCATCTAATCTAATACAGACCAGTATAAAAAAGATTGTTGTCCCTCTGTGTGAGACTGTGAGAAGTGTTCAGTCTGTGTTTTGCATAAAATATGCATGTGGAAAAGAAGGAACCTTCCTGTTCAGGATAGAATGATGGCATTACAAAGTGAAGGAGTTCTAACTGGATGTTCAGGAAGAGTGACTTCTCATAGAGCTGTGAAACCTTCCTTGTGTCTTCTGTGTGACTAAACCCTTTCTTTAACTTGAGAAGGAATGGAACCATATTAGTTTGCAGTTCATGGCAGCTTTTGTGAAAGGAAGAATTTGACTTACCTTGAAGAACTGATATAATTTTGAGCGCTTGCAGAATGTGTTAACACAGAATTGGATGCATGACTGTTTAGTTGACAAATAATTACATTTGAATGAAAAAAATTACAAATTACTAATATTGTTCTTTAAGGTGAAAGCTGTAAAATTATTCTTCACACCCGAAGATACTGATGACCCTGTAAACAACGCAAAGAGATACTTTCTTCAAACTGGTATGTCCAGTTAAATTGTCTATGTACTTTTTCAGGGTCAGTATTGTGAGGGAATAAGGTGTTGCTGCTCAGAGAGATGCTTCTTATTTTGCTGCTACTTTATATGTCTTATAATTTATTATGTGGAACTCAGCAGAGTTCCACAGTTAAAAACTAGGTGAGGATGAGGCCCTGAATGTGCACGACAGTGGAAAGCTAATGTTCTTCAGGTGCAAGACAGTATAGAAACAAACACTGTATAGCATAATGCTGGAAAAGACTAATATAATTTTATCAAAGCAGTTTTATCCTCCTTCCATCTGTCTGCTTTTGGAATCTAAACTTCTCCCTATTAAAGGAAGTACACAGGAATGAGGCACCCAAGTTATACTCAGCACTTAACACATGTGGGCATCTAATCTTACATCTCTTTAATTATTTATGTATCTCTTCCATGCTTTCCTGTGATCTGCTTGCTTTCTGTCTTGAACTGAAATCAACAAAATATGTCAAAAGCAGAAGTGTGCTGAGTAAAATGCTGTTTGTCATATTTATAGTTCAATTTAAGTTTCTCTCCAGAACTAAAAATTTGGAGTTGCTCTTGACTTCAAATACATTTCTTCTTTTCAAATATTCTACATCTATTAGCTGGCCTATCACTGTAGATTGACAAAACAACTATGACAGCTGGACGTGAAGAAAGAATTCTTTACAATGAGGGTGGTAAAACACTGGCACAGGTTGCCGAGAGATGGTGGATGTACCATCCCTGGAGGCATTTGAGGCCAGGCTGGATGTGGTTCTGGATAACCTGATCTAGTTGAAGATTTCCCTGCCCATTGCAGGAAGGTTGGACTAGATGGCCTTTGAAGGTCCCTTCCAACCCACATTAGTCTATGATTCTATGACATACAGCTTCAAGAGACACAGATACATGTTTAATTTCACAAAAAAGGTAAGATGAATCATTCTGTGCTGTACATTGCTGTATGATGCATGGAAAGACATTGATGTGGACTCTGAAAACGGCTGCTTGCCTTTTCCGGAAAGCAAAAGGTAAAACGCTCTGCAAAAGGCTTCATCAGGTAATCACTTACAATGAGAAAATACGTAAACCATAAAATTTTAAACTTACACATTCATATATTGTAATACAAATCTGATTAAGTGTATTTTCATCTTGGTTGAGGCTCAGGCTTCCCAATGGCCAATGCAATTTGTACCTTTAAAATAAAGGCATGGGTTTTACCCTGTGTGAATACATTGATGTGAAGTAGAGGCTTAATGTTCTGTTATAATTTCAGTTACCTGGTCTAAAAAAATCCCCTTTAGACTGACGAAGTAAGCTTCTAAAGAAAAAAAAAACCCAACACCCCAAAACCCTCCAACAGAATACCAACCCCCGCCCAACAAAATACCAAAACCCAAATGCAATTAGACTGAATAGCTGCTAGTTTAGTTTATACTGCATGAGCTAGAATAGAATTCATGGGACTGTGTTGATAGGCAATTGGTCTAACACAACACATCGAAGGAAAGGAATTAATAACCTAAAGGTAAGCATAAAGGGGTTAGACTGACACCTTTTTTCCCTAGCAGATTATTTTATCTTCTTAGGTGTTTTTTTTCCCTGGCAGGTAATATGTGAAAAATCAGGGAGTACTTACACGGTTATTTTTGTTTTTATCAGAAGATGCAAAGGGCGCACTTGTGATGCTGCCAGAATTTAAAGTGAGAGAGAAGATGTTGCTACGAGCTTTACATCGCTATGGTGTAAGTCATGAAGGCTGTACCAAAGGATGGCTCAACATTCCTCATTCCATGCGCATATTCTATGTCCATGCTTATTGCAGTAAAATTTGGAATGAAGCAGCATCATATAGGCTGAAGATTTATGGTTCAAAAGTTGTTGAGGGTGATCTTGTTTTCTCAGAAGAAAATGATGAGAATATTTCCCTGAATGACAAGGTGAGTCTTCACAAAATAGTTCTTGTAAAAAACCACAAAAAGCTTAATGCACTTGAGTACATACTTGGACATACTCTAATGCTTTTATTTTGGTTCATTCATTAAAATATTTAATACGAGTTCCAAAGATGAAAAAAAGGTGATGTAGCTTTTTTTTTATTTACCATAAATAGGCATATAAACTAGATTTATGCTAGCAGCTTTTATCTGTTCTGATTGTTCATTTTATTCATGTGAGAAGATGGAACAAAATGTCAGAACTGGTATCTGTAAGAATTTAGCCTGCATGCTGTATCATGCTTGTCTTAGGATCTGACTGAGGAAAACTTCCCGAGTGGACTCTAGGTGGGCCTATGTTACCAGTCAGTTCAATCTTGAGTCTTTCTCTCCAGGTCAGACCTTCCCATTAGATATATTAATGGATGGTGAGAGATGCAGCAGGAAAGCTCATGGTGAAATTTGGCCTCAGGCTGAACTGGTAATCTTGTCGGAGCTACACACTACACAGTAAAAGCATGTTTAGCACAATTTCACTTACTCAGGCAATTACATGGATGGCAGGTCTAAACGGTTAGCAGCAGTTCAAAAAATGCAGCAGTCTTCTTGTGGAAAGGGCAAAGGAGTGCTTCTGCTTGCTCACAGCATGGCATGGGTGCTGTGCATGGAGCCATGGGTGAGCCAATGAGCAGAAGCCAGCAGTGGACTGTCTGGTCCCAGGTCTTGCATGTTGAAGTCCATTCTGAAGCAATTTCTCCTTTCAGGGTTAGCGTACCTTTCATGTATTGTGGAAATAGTTGAGTCTCTTCTGCCGTGTAACAAGCAATGGGACAAGAGGAAACAGCCTCAAGTTGTACCAGGGGAGGTTTAGATTGGATATTAGGAAAAATTTCTTCACTGAAAAGATTGTCAAGCATTAGAACAGGCTGCCCAGGGAAGTCACATTCCTGGGGGTACATGGTGCTTAGGGACATGGTTTATGTCCCTAAGACTTGGAAGTGGACTTGGCAGTATTAGGACTTGGCAGTATTAGGTTTACTTGATTATCTTAAGGATATTTTCAAACCTAAATAATTCTACGATTCTTTCTCCTGATCATCAGACAAAGCATAGAATTTTGCAGTGTTTTACTGGTTAAGAAACAGGTGTGTACCTAGGCAGAATGTATCTGATTTCTTTTGGGTGAACATCTTACAAGTTTGAAAGCAAGAGCTACTAAATAACCTCCAGTCCCTGTAGAATGGCTTCTGTTTCCACTGCAGTTTTTCTTTTGAGAGTGAATACTAATAAAACAAGTAGATCAAATAAAATGAAAAGCAGAGGTAGCAAATTCAGTATTGAGTTACTGAGTTTAATATAGCTCTTCCTATTTAATATATTTTTCTTAGTTATTTTTGCTTTTGCTGATGTAGCACAAAATTGCATTGACACAGTTAACTTCAAACTCAAAGAATATGAGCTTGGAATGATAGTTTGCGAAGTAGTGGTAGCTAGCATCAGGAATTATTTAATTAAATGCCATTTACCAGTAAACAAATTACTTTATATTAAGCATCTCTACTGTTTTTCATACTGAAATAGATTATTGTCTTTGTAGTAGTCAAATAACCTTAGAATCCTTTATGAGTTTGGGAGTGCAGTGCACAATTCCTAAAATAGTGGTTGTTTTATTTTTAAAAAAGCTTTTTTTTCTTCTTTTAATGTCTTGTCAGGTTCATGTAGTCGCTGCTGCAGAAGAGTTGGCTAACAAATACTCTATAAACCAAGTAAGTCTGTATGAAAAGTTCTGAGTTGTTAATTTCTTTATTTGTCTTGTTTTAAAAATAATGTGATTAATTTAACTGATGCAGTCTTCCTTGCCAGAAAGCATGTTAAAGAAAATACATGTGAACTAATCTCCGGTCTCATAACAAACTTGTTTACTTTGTAGTGGAAGTATGTACAGTGTCATTTGCAGTGTGGCAGTATTTATCTTGAAGCTGAATGTAAATACTTAGAAAACTTTTTCATTCTACTGGGGAAAACACTCAAGAGTAGCTGACATTCTAATTTTTGAGAGTGCAGGGTGCATAGTTGTGAAGTTTTACAAAGGCATCTTAAAGTCTTTATTGCAGTATCTTTCCCAACAAGCAAGGAAATTCATGTTAGTGTATTCTAGTTTGTTTTGGGAATCCTGATACAGTGATTATTTTTCCTTGAATGCTTTCATTGCATCCAAGATACCTGCCTTATACAGCTTTATTTCACAAGAGAAGCTCTTGTTTTACTATGTCATGCCCCTAAACACAAGATTTAGACACATTTTGAGTTGTAATCTGTCCTGGGTTCAGCTACAGCAGTCATTTTTCTGCTTCTTAGTAGCTGGTGCAGTGCTGTGGTTTTGACTTTCAGTCTGGGAACAATGCTGATAACACCGATGTTTTTAGTTGTTGCTAAGTAATGTTTACTCTGACCAAGGACTTTCTCAGTCTCATGCTCTGTCAGGGAGGAGGGGAAGCCAGGAGGAAGCAGAGACAGGACACCTGACCCAAACTGGCCAAAGGGGTATTCCATACCACAGCACGTCATGCCCAGTATAGAAACTGGGGGGAGTTACCCGGAAGGCCCAGATCGCTGCTCGGGTCGGGCTGGGTATCGGTCGGCGGGTGGTGAGCGGTTGTGTCCTTTTCCCTTGTTATTTCCCTTATCATTATTATTGGTAGCAGTAGTGGTTTGTATTATACCTTAGTTACTGGAGAGCTGTTATCTCAACCCGTGGGAGTTACATTCTTCCGATTCTCCTCCCCATCCCTGTAGGAGCGGGGGGAGGAAGGAGGGAGAGAGTGAGCGAGGGGCTGCGTGGTTCCGAATTGTTGGCCGAACTTAAACCACGACAGTTCTTTGTGGCACCCAGTGTGGGGCACGAAGGGTTGAGATAACAACAGATCTGACCAGAGTGTGTTTAATCATATTTGTGATAAGCATTTATTGTTTCAGATTAATAGTCACTCATCACAATGTTGATTTATTTGCTCTGTGAGTTGTTGCGCTTGATCTCAGAGTATACATTTATTTAAAGGGAATTTGGTGGGATTTATTTCAAATATTTTTTTTTTTTTCTTTGAAGGTGGTTCTTCCAGTGGTGGGACATAGTATCAAGTATCCCAGTAATAAGGTTGGGCAATGGTACCATGAAAGGCTTTCTAAGGATGAGCTGCAGATGTGCAAATTCAGAGTGTCCCCACTACAGCTGAATATACCTGGATGCTACAGACCCATTTTGAAACATGTTCAGAATCTGGCTTATTTTTTGGAAGTCAGTGAAAAAGGAATTGAAATTGAAGACAACCATCTGAATGAATCGAAAGTCTCTCTTCATATATCATTTGACCTTGATCCTTCATGTTATGCAACAGTTTGTCTGAGAGAAATAATGAAATGTGACTTTTAAGATTCCAGTTAATGAAAGACTCTAGGAATATAATACAATGGTGATATGTTATGTATAATGCCAAGAAAACAAGGGAGAATAACAGGTTCAAGCCAGGAACTGGAACAATTTGTAGACTGAGATTCATACTGGTTAGGAAAAAAAAGCCCACCCAAATCCTTTGGAATGTTCCAAACATTCCAAGCCCTAAATGGAACCCCTTGTATGCATTGGAGTAAAACTGTATTTTATGCTAGGCAGGGCTAACAGAACTTGAAGAAACCATGGGCTGCAAGCACGTATTTCATGTTTGCATAGACATCTGCCTTGCAAAGTTAAATACTGAAAAAATGTTTACAGTAAAGAAATGCTTCTTTTATTTCATAATCTTTTTTTTTATAAAGTGGTTTATACTAAATGCTGTTCAAGCAATGTTACAAGTTTGCAGCCTACAGATATCTAACAGAAAAGTTCCTGTACTGAGGTTCACTAAATACATGATGGTTTTGTTGTGTGCAGGCACTGAGTGTTAAAAGGTAAAAGTCCTGAATCAACAGTGACAAGTTTGATGGATCCCACAACTGAAGTTAATGCCAAGGAATCCAGGATTAAGTAGTGCATAGCTGTTAGGTAGAACCTATTCAAGTAAGCTCATCAGGATGAGGTGAGTAACTAACATAGCTACAAAACCATTCAAATAAAACCAGACCCATTTTATTGTTTACAGGACTCTATTGCTGTGAAGTCTTATGATAGCAAAAATATGTTAATGGAACCATCTCTGGAAAAAAGCTTTTACATTTTTTTTTTCTTAATTGAAAAAATAAAAAAGCATTTAATTGTGATAAAATGAGTGGATCTGTGAAAAAGGGGAGAGCAGGAAATGCCATTTGCTTTAACCAGGTGTGTGACACTGTTCCACAATATTCCTGAAACCAAGTTATGACATTAATGTGTGGATGGGTGGACAGCCAGCTGGGTAAAAAAAGGGACTGGATGATGAGGCCCAGGGAGCAACAGTTAATGGGTCATACCCTACCTGGAGTGAGTACCACGAGGGGCTGTCCTGGGCCCCATCCTGTTTAATGTCTTTGTCAGAGACCTGAATGGAAGGATGGAGTTTGCTATCATAAAATGTGCAGATGAATCCAAATTAAGGGGTCAGATGGATACTCTGAAGGATCAGGCTGCCATTCTGGGCAACCTAGATGTGCTGGAGGAGCAGGCCAACAGGAACCTTATGACATTCAGCAAGGATTAACGCAAAGTGCTGCCCCCAGGAAGGAAGCACCCCTGGAGCAGCCAGACTGGGGAGCAGCTCTTTGGTCATGGCTCTGGGGGACCGGTTGGCAGCTGAACATGGGCCAGCTGCGTGCGTGGCAGCAGGGGTGACCAGCAGCCTCCTGGGACACAGGCAGAAGATGGAGGGAAGGGGTTATGTCTCATTTTTCAGCACCTTCTGGACCACATTCAACTTCTATGTCCAATTGTGATCCCCAGCACAAGACAGACATCAAAAAAATAGAGCAAGTTCAGCCAAGGGTCTCCAAGCTATATGGGGACTGGAGCCCTTGCCATTTGAGGAGATGGTGAAGGAACTGGGCTTCTTCAACTTCGAGAAGACTCAGTTTAGGGGTGGAACCAACAGCAGCTCCACAGTACCTATGGGAAGGTTAGCAAATACATGGAGCCAGGCCCTTCATAGTGGTGCACAGCAGGAGAACAAGAGGCAATGAACATAAATTGATATGAGAGATTAAGGAATTTCAAAGGAAAATTTTAAACTTTTCCCCCTTTAGGACTGTCAGGCAGTGGAACAGGCTGTCCAGAGACTCTGCAGTTCCATGTGAGGAGGTTTCTGAGACCCAATGGGATAAAGCTCTGAGTAACCTGGTCTGAGCTCAGAGGTAACCCTGTTTTGTGGAGGCAGTTGGACTAGAGACCAGAGGCCTGTTCCAACCTGGATTACCCCGTTGCCCTATGCAGAACATTGCAAGTGTTTATTTAATCTGTAGATGGCAGTATGACAATGGCAAAGTCTACTCTTTTATTGAGTGAGAATCGCTAATATACATTGAGTTCTGTTTATGGCATCAGTCTTTCAGTTGTTGCTAACAGCTGAGTAAGGTAAATCTCCAAACACTGATAAACAGACCTAGAATTACAAGAATAGGAAAAATAGAAATACAGAAATATACTTCACATGATTTCAGTGCTTGTATAAAACTATGTAGCAATGAAGGATCCGGATAATTCACTGCCTCAAGTAAGAGGATTACTCTGTAAGTCTGTATAAGTAATTAAAAATTTGACCCTTAGCTTTTATATGCAAAAATAGGCCGTCATGCAAACAGTAGCTATAGAGCCACTGAAGGCAACTTACAATGTTTGCTGTATTAGAGTGCTTGCTATACACCTCAGGTTTATGATACAGAGCCAAACTGATACAAAAATCCATTTCCCTGCCACGACCCATCTGGGACAGCTTTCTTCCTGTCTTTGCTTGTCAGTATCACCTCTTTTGTCTTCCACCTGCCCTTAAAAATGCCCCTTTTCTGGAAGATTATTTTTAAATCGAGTTGTTTTGGTACAGCACAGCTCAAAAAGAGTTGTCCTGTTGCCCCTGGCACAGTAAAATGCTCCAGTGCAGACAGGAAGCTGCATGCAGTTGCAATGACCAGAAGAAATAAATTAGTGCTGAAGTTCTATTTAAAGAGACTATTGTGGTCTTCTTCAATGTCGCTCAAAACAGCCTTGACAACTATCTCATCACATACAAGATTTGAATACAGAAAGAATTAGAAGTTGAGCCTTGATTAGGAAAAACACAAAAGGTCAGATTAAAAGGGTTTTGACTGAAAGGCATGCTATTTTAAAATAAAAGATCAGAAGGTGGTGTTAAAAGAGTTCCCCTATAATCATTTTAGGCTCATTTGTCATTACTTCCATTGAACACTAAAAGGACTAATCTTCTTAAGCAAATCATTCTTTCAGCAACTTTAAGGTGAAAGAGCTAATTATGTGTGTCCATGGGTTAAATTCCTATAGTAGAAATGTTCTACTAGGGAAAAGTCAGTTTGCTATTAGAGTCTTTATATAGTAAACATCCTTCTTATTTCAGTTGGCATTTGTTTGTAATTCATTCTCTTAATCCTAGCAGCTATTTTGCAGGCTTGTGTACATGAACAGCTGAATCCAGAGAATTTCTGTAAGAGCAATGGTCACCTCCCTAAGTATAATCTGTATAAGCAAAACATCTGTGCCCCTGCATTTAGAAAAGAAGATTATCATTGTGCACTGATCTGAGTTTAAGGAAAAGATTGGTGTGTTAGTCATCTCTCATCTTACTAAGCACTTTTGTTGCTACCATCCTTTTCTGCTAATACTAATGAAGACAGGTCTCTGATTCTGTTTCTAACAAAAGGGGTTTTAAGTTCAATGGCAGTTGATTTTTTTCAGCACAGATGATAGGTAATTGAGCATGTGAATGGGAAAAATGCAAATGTTCGTAATCTGTGAAATCCTATTACTTTTAATTCATTACAAATTTGACAACTAGTATTATCCTCAATGAGAATGTACAAATTTTCAGATCTTTCAGAATGAGATGGCTTAAAATTACATTCCTATCAAAAAGGCAGTTCAGAAGCCAGGTAGACGTGTGATTATTGGCCTAGCTCACTCATTAAAACTCCATTAACTCCTCTCTCAGTGGCAGTGCCTGTCAGCTGGTGATTTGACCTCTTACACCCAGTTGATGAGCATAAACCTCCTTTCCTTTCTCTTGCAGAACTTCTGCCCATAATAAAAGCTCAAGGGAACAAGCTGAGAAACTATTAACACTTCCCTTTCTTTCAGTCCATGGCCATCCCTTACAGCCCACTGGTTCAGATCTAGATTCTTTGTAGCTGGAATGAAACCAGGAAGTGTGCTTCAGCTGCATGCCAAGCACCCAAATGGAGGAACAGGGATCCAAACGAGAAGTTGGTCCGTTGGATCGCTTCAGACCATATACAGTGGTGTGTTCTGCTTTGGAGTCTAGACAACATTTAGCTCAAAATAAAAACCCTGAACCACATGTTGTGCAAGGATAGGGGCTTCAGTGCTCCAGTATGTTCATCTGTTTATGTCACACCCAAAAGCTTTGTCTGAGAATGTTGTGTTTGCAAGGGAGGCAGAATCAATGAAGTCAGATATTTGCACCATCTGGAGTTACTTCATTCTGCTTAGTCAGAATCTTATATGAGAGAAGTTTAAATGCATTTTCAGCTTATGCATAAATGTTCCTACCTACTTCGAACAGTAAGGTTTTTAATCAGCTTTAGAAATGACTGATTAAAAAATCTCAATTCTATCTGTCTTCCAGAATATTCCTGCACTTCAAAACCCAGGACACCCTCTCCCACTCTCAGAAAAAGGCACTTTGTAATTTCACCTTCACACCTCTGTTCACATCTCTACTGATACTATGAATATGTGTATTGGGCTGATAAGTCAGATTTCTGATTTTCAGATTTCTGCATAAAAAGAATTGTAGTAATACATGGACAAACCATTCACTTGTGAAAGCAGGGCAGGAATCATTTAGTAATTTTATATTGATATTATATAGAAACAAATACATAGAATTAAACTGGGTTTGGATTTAGCTCTCTACAGCTGCAGTGGCTTGAGTCAAGGCTCAGTCTTGTGCCTTATCCTTTCTGCAATAGTTCCTATAAGTGGGTATGTAGAAAAGAGTAGAAATAGGGAAGTGTGTATGGTATTTATCCTCTAGTTTGAGTTCAGGCCATTTCCTGAGCCTGAGTGTTTTTCTATGTAATAACGCTCAGTGGATTTCTTTCCCAAGTATTTCTCATCTTCCTTTGAATATGTTCAACCTCTTCCCAGAGTTCCATGTTTGCTGCCTGTTGTATGAAGAGGCACCTTTGTTTTTTGTCGGTTTAAACTGCCTCCTTCTGACTTCATTTTATGATCTTTGGCTCTTGTATTTCTGTACAAGGAACAGTAAAGACTTCATCCCTATCCATCCTTGTGGTACTCAGCCATTTGTATGCTTCCTTTATCTATCCCTTCATGTAAGTAAGTCAGTTGCTTACCACAACTGAGCAGCCATGCAGTCTCTGCTCCTGTGGAAGCTATTCCATACTTACAGTACTTTTTGTCCTTCTGTGAGCTTTTCTTGGTTTTTAATATGGCCTTTTGGAGATCTAGAACTGCACACAGTTCCGTTTTTATTGTACTGATTTCTCCACTAATGTGGAGTTTTTTTGACATGTTTGTTTTGTCCTATACCTCTCCTATGTGAGTTCCTGTTTGACACACCTTTCTTCCCCAAGCATTGAAGCAGTGTGTTCTAGGAACTAGGTATTGTAACCCCAGGGTTCCACCCCAGAGTGGTGATTTCACCCTGGAGTCAGGTGAAAGCTCTTTATTTTATGTGTGAACTTGGGATTTGTTTTGTCTGTGAGTCACTTTGGGTGTGTCTACACTCTAAATTCTCATCTGCCGTTGTATTACCCTGTCATTAGCATCATCAGGTTTTTCTGCAGTTCCTCACATTCCACCCTTAGCTTTGTTACCCTGAGTAACTCAGTATCATATCATCATCAGTCACCTCTGTGCTTCACCCCTTTCATACACACACTGATCTGCATTCCAGGGCCCACCAGCTTATGCAGTGACTGCTTAAAGGTGCTTGGTGATGGACTTTGTCAAGTGCTTTCTGGGAGCTCAAGTGCACCATCTCCACTGCAGCAGGTATTTCCATGCAGCTCGTAACCTCTCCACAGAGCTCCAACAAGGTTCGAAGCAATACTTCACAGAAGCCGTGTCAGCCTTTCCCCAGTGGATCACAATTCAAGTGTCCACTACTTCTATCCTGTAATAGATTTGCCCATTGCAGTTCTCTGCCTTATAGGCTTGTACTCTAATTTTGTTCTCTAATTTTTCATCCTTGTTACACAGTATATACTTTACAGTTATATAATTAAATAGCTTAGACATCTACTATATTATAGAATAACTATAAACATAGAAAATGTATACTATTGTTACCAGTAATCTGAAATTGAGTTGAAGGTATGAGGGATACACTGAAGAAGGCATACCAGCTTAGAGCACTTTTTAGCCTCATTAAAATGCTCATGGGTTTTGAAAGATCTTGGTTTTGGATCTGTGTTCTGCTTGGTTCAAAGCAGAAATTTGAATCCTATTTCATCATAGCCTGTTAACCACATTAAGAGGCTGTAAAAGTAACTGTTAATGATGGTAGTGTCAAAGAATGACATTTTTGACTGAAAGTAAGAGAAAGACTTTCTTGAAATTTGAATATGGGAGATAAAATGTCAAGCTTAATTCAGGTGGAAAAGACTTTGAATGTGTGGTGTAGTCAGCAGATTATTCTGCAACAACAGACTGACACAGCTGCATGCCCATGCTCAGTGTTCAGGTCCTAGTGGTGAGGTATGGGAAAGATTGTCCCTAATGAGAACCTTGCTTCTGAGCATCAGAGCTTTGGGATGAGAAAACAAGGAAATATGCATATGCTAAGTAGGACATTTGGGAATGTCGTCAATACTCAACCACTGCTGAGAACCCAAGCCTTAGAGGCAACATCCCACAGAAAATCAAGTGAAGCACCTAAATTAACATGTCAGTTTTCAAAGTCTGGGCTATATGTTTGGGCTTAATTGTATCAGTTAAGGATGCAATTTTTTAATCCTAAATTTATGCCTAAAGTCTTGATGTAACATGTCAAAACACGTGAAATTGCCCCTGGAGTAATGTGCACCCCCCTGCTTCCTTCTTCAGCACAGATTAAAATGACTGGGGAAGGCAAAACCTACCCTCCACTCTGACCTGCCAGTGGATGCATCAGTAGGTGTGTAAAGCCAGGCATTTCTGATCAAGTCATCTAGCATCTTCCCTGGGGTAAAAAGCCAGGTGATAACCACCCCATGAAGGTAGCTAAAAAGGTAACTTTTTTCCCTGTGGGAAAGGAGTTTCAGGAAGGAGGAATGGAGCCCTTCTGCCAGGAATCAGAATGTGCTTCAGATTCAGTGTTGAATCATTCCGGGCCCTGAGGGCACCCATAGCCCTGACTGTCCTGACCCTCCCACCCTGCCCATGACCCCCCCCAGGGAAGAGCCCAATGCCTGCGGCTGGGGCTGCCCTGCTCCTGGCTGGGCAGTGGAATGGGCTCTGGCCATGGGATGGCTGCCTGACGGAACCACTCACTCAAGAAATTTCCTCACTCATAAAACTCTGGTTGCAGCATACAGTTTATATGGTACACACTGCAGTCAGACCATATAATTAATCCCAGCACTTCCCATGTAAAGCCACTTTCTTTTGCACCTTGCAAATAATGCCTATTAGCTAAATGGCTGACAAATTATTAAACCATGCTACTCAAAAAAATCCTGGAAAGCTTACAGGGCAGAGTTCACAATCTCACACTGCCCATAAGCCCTAACTCTTGGCTAGACATCTTATACAGATAGTGCTTATCTCCTACCAGTGTGTCCAAAGCAAAGAGCAGTTTTCTGTTTCTCAGCATTTTCACATAAACACACTCTCAGGCATTTTAGCAATGCCTCAAGCAGCCCATCAGTTACTTATTCTACGAGAATAGTTATGATATATATGTTATAATGTTACTGTAAATGAACTCTCATCTGTTTTTCCCAAGGGGAAAAACCCAATATAATCCATCAAATTAAAAAGCTTTCTTAAAGACTGGGAGCTCTCCACCTCTCTTTTACTCAGACAGCCAAACTGAAGATGTACATCTCGGGGTGTGTAAAAGAGCATGAGATTATTTTCGAGATGAAAAAGAAACTTTTGAGGTGCATGCTTTCAACAACTGGTTTAAGAGAAGTGTGAAGAAGAGGTGATTTTGGAAGCTGACATGACTGTTATATCAAAAGGGATTATTGATGATTGATACTCTGTGGAGTGGTGTTGGAAAAGGCAGGAATCAGGGAAGGATGGTCTGAGAAGGAAGCAGTACTTGTAAAAGATTGATAGCGGGAAGTGAATAATACAGGAAGAGAAAGTCAGTAAGACAGCAAGAGATAATTAGATCTGTTAGTGTAAATTGACACAGCCCCATTTAACTCAGTATTTCTCAGTACACATTCAGTATATCAGTTCAGAGTGTGACTTGCACTATATAAAATATACTTATGGGCTTGATCTGATGCTGCCTTGCAGTTGATGGAAGCATCTACCCTTTTTTCAAAACACAAGAGATCAGAGATAGTTTGACAGCTGTGGCACAAAGGGTGAGTGACTGTGCAAGTCTGGAAGCACGCTCTTGTGGGCACAGGAGCGACTGGCTGCAATCAGGAGCTTGTGTCAGATCCTTGGCAGCTCGACTGGCAGGGGCTAGTTGAGATACTGCAGGGAATATATAGCAGAGTGGGGTGTGGGCTCTCAAGGAACACACAAATTACAGGGCACTTTCAAATATAATGCAGTCTAATGGAAAAAAACCCCTTGATTCTGGTCTGTCTCCCTTGAAGTGCAGACCCAGTGTGATTGTAGTATTCCTAGCTTCAAATGGACTCTGAAGTTTTCTTTCATGCTACTTGTTTTCAAATGAAGCCAAAGGTTGTGTCCTACTGCTAATTTATAGCTGCTTTTTAGTACTGTTTAATCAGTAAATAGGATAAAAACATTATAACACAACCTTTCCCCTTCTGACCTCCCCACATCATTCATTTTTGTGGTATCTTTTATTTAACCCTGACTTCTTTGTTTCATGTTCCATTTAAAGCCTTTCCTCTGTCTTACATGCTAAGAAGCATCTTCATCATAGGAGCGGCAAATAACTCGTGCCCTACGAACCTAGCCTTTTAATGTTAGCAATTCAAGCCAGAGAACCTGCCATGCTCCTTCAATGCTCCTAACCCCTGCCTACCCTGCCCTCGGGACTGCCATTCAGCTCTGCATAGCTGTGCTGGTATGGAAAGAGCTGTGTCAAGTAAAACTGCAGGACAGAGGTTCACTTCCACAGTAGGACCATAGGTTCAGAAAGTCACTGCCTCATTTTCTTACTGAGCTCAGCCCTTCAGCCCTTGAGAGCTCAAGCCCAGTATGAGGGTGTTAGAGCGAGGGGAGACCCAGCAGCACCCAGAGCTTGTCCTACTTGAATTTACACAACAAAGGCCTTAACAGACGTAAGAAAAATAAGCTTGCAGAAGGCTGGTATGTTGGCTTTGGCAAAGCAGCTGGCCTACAGCTGATACTTTTCCTCTGAGGACCTTTTTGATGCTGATTCTGTTCAGGAACTGTGAAGTGATTTGTCATCTTCAAAGGACAGGTTTGTCTTTAGTGCTTTTAAGGCTTAGTTGAGCAAACAGATGAAGTGCTATTCTAAATGCAGTAAAAAGTGGCACTCAGTTCAGAGTATAAAATATTCTAATGAATTGAAAAATGAGAATCAGGTGAATGTGAAAACTTTTCACCCTTGAAAACTTCTCCCTGCTGCCCCATATATTAAAGCAATGCAGATGTGGAAGGTGGGACAACTGTACTGTGTGGGACAGCTATGTTTTATGCTGTGGTCTCTTAAGCTAACATCAGGAAATAATTGTAAAAATATAATATCAAAGATCTTTCTTTTGTCACATGCAATCTTTACTTATTAACATCATTTTCATCCAATGTTACAATGCTGAGAAAGGATACATGAAAAGAACTGATTAGCATTTCTACTGTCAGAACTTCAGCTGTCTTCTGAAACACTGGTATTTACTAGCCCCTTTTATGTTCTCCATTGTAATATATGAGCAATTTGCTGTGTCTTCCAGCATTCCTGGTTTTAGACAGACAAATTGTGCAGGTGAAGCAATTCATAATTCACTTTATTATCAGCTTAATTGTCCATCTGAGGTAAAACATCATAAGAAATTATATTCTAGGATTTAAACTGCTTTTAGGCATTAAGCAGGAGATTTCCAGCCTGTCATATTTTTAACGAGTGAGTAAAGAATGAAACAGCATTTTGTGCTGAGGTTCTTGATGAAAGACCATCATGTGGCTGGGTAGGAATGCTGAGGTAAAATCGGAGCCAGACAGACAAATTCGCCAGAAGTATGTGTGTGGGAAGGGCATTTGATTTTCACATGCCATAGAGTCTAGCCACAAAGGTTACAAGGGAGACCCACGTAGGCACCAAGTGCACTGAAACAAGGTGTTCAGTCCAAAGAATTGCTGCTTCCCAGAGTCGTGTATATGGAGGAGAAACTGTGAAAATAGTGAAGTGTCACATTCCTTGTGCTCTGTGTTTTACAAAGCACATTGACACATGCTTGCTATAATACACATTCTTTAGTTCTAGAACATCAGATTGATATGATTCATATGAATCAGATTCCAGTAGAGACTGCACAAGTCTTTAGAGACAGTCATGCACACTTCAGAGAATCTCTGCCCCATTGCTGATTCTCCAGAACATCTGAGCCAGAAGGGCTTTTCCATTTGCTGGCTTTTCATGGCAAGATTTCTGCACTGGATCATTGGATCAACGTTCGTGTTGAGCTGCTTATCTCAACTACATACAAACGGTTCTCCTACCAGAGTGTAACAATTTGCATGGCAGTACTTAATAGGAATCAAAATGTGGGCATAATTGATTGCAGTTTTTCCCTTTTTATGGCTTCATTGCCTATTTAAAAACAAAGATATAGTGTTAAAAATAAAAACATGTCTGTGTTAATAGACTCTGAAATGAATATGATGCTTTGTGGGGTTCACATCATAGAATTTACTAGATTATTGTGGTACATTTTAATATTGAGATACGCAGGAAATGTGCCAAAGACTATTTTACAGGGCCTTAGATATGTTATAATTTAAAGGATAAAGGGTAGGTTCCCAGGACAAAAACCTTGGAGGAACAGAGAGAAATTCAAGACAAAATAGTGAATACTTTCCTTTAAAAGCTGGGGTGTTCTTGGTATTTCAGAACTGCCTCTGCAAATCAGGCTTGCCTGGAAGCCTTACATGAACCTGGCTGCAGAGACCTCCCAAAGGAGGTTTGGATGTTCTAGATGTTTTAGAGTGGAGCCAAGCTCCCTTTGACCCCATTCATGTGGGTCAGGAATATTCGGAGCCAAGCACACTCGCAGCCCCATCCACTAGCAGATACCCTGAGGCTAGATTTTTCTAAGCAGTTTTCATGTTCTCAGCCAAGCTACAACAGAGTCCGCAGTCAATAATGTGGGCAGACCAGGCGTGGCTTTCCCAGCCTTGAGACTGCTCTTAACTATGCTGTGTGTGTGAGGAGTTGTGTGTAGTCAGAATTTGTAATTCCACGTTAAAGAATTTTTGGGGTCTGCGTGTACTTTTCTTAAAAGCCTAGGAAACTACTGGCCAGAAAGTGCATTAAAAGAGTATTACGGTAGCAAGAAGAAAGATACTGAAACTGAGATTCTCTGTGCAACCTCAGTTCAGTCTTCTGTGTCTCTGCTATTATACAGCCCTTTATTAATTATTTTTCCCACAGGAAAATGTGAAGGATGGATAGAGTTCTGAGGAAGACTAAGAATTGCATAGTGAAAGAGGCTTTGTCTTGTGATCTGTATTTATGATGGAAGGGTCTATAGAGAAAGGAAAAATAGTCTTTTGTTTCAGGCAGTTGAGTACTGGAATTGCAGCAGCTGAGTGTTGTGGGACTAGATTCTATCCTTGCCTCCAGCACAGAATTCCTGTGTGATATTTGTCAAGGCATTTACCCACCGGCTTTATAAATGTGTCCTCCCTTTTAAGGAAAGCTTTTTTGAGACCATAGGATCTTATCTGCAAAGTGCTGAGCCATGAACTGAAATTGGGAGTAATGATACCATGGCTTTCCTTTCTGTGAAAGTTCAACTGTAAGGATCAGTTTGGCACCTAAATTCAATGGAGAAATTAACTTTAATTTCTGCTCCTCCATCTGGAGATAAATGATTCTTTCATTTTCTGAAGTTTTTATGAAAAGTTGTTTATTGCTTGTGAGGCATGGATGGCACCATAACATAACGAGATACCCATGAGGAAATAAATAAATCTCTTCAGAGCAGTGTTTGAACTCTTCCGTGGAGCCTATAGCTGTGCACTGAATGCTGAAAGTCAAAGGAGACTTTCCATAGCTGCCTGTCTGGTGTTTATGGCTATTCTATACCTTTGGTGAGATTACAGACCCACGGAAACACAGTATAAACCAGTATTATTAAATTTATTTTCTAACACATTGTCACAATGGCATTTAGTGACGGTTTCTGACTCTACGTGCTTGACCTTAACATTTCTGATGCAGCTTCTTCTGTACAAGATTGTTCTGTGCTGGCACTGACAGTCGCACAGCCCTAACAAATGGATAAACAGATCCTGAGGCAACTGGATACTACAGCAGTTTTGCATATATGATCTCTTTTCAGAAGTAGCCCCAAAGGAGTAATTTATTTTGATTGAACAAGCATTTCTTATTGAGAGGTAGTCTGAGAACTTGACCTAATCATCACTGACATCAGCATTAAGCATCGCATTTGTTCACAAAAGGTGATGGAGCTGACTGCTATTATGTGGCCCTCAGTTCACAGTTTAATTTGTCTGAATGTATATAGTCATTATCTCAGACAAAGAAATATGCATTCAAACAAATACTCTGACATTCTGTATTTCTTCATTGGCCGGTAATTTTGTAGCCACCTGCAGTATCTGTTTAGATGAGCTTTTAATTACAAGACATAATTGAAAGAAAGTGAGTGACAGGAGCAATTCGAACTAAATGCAGAATTCTGAAGGGGAAAATACTCTGTCCTTGCTCTTTTGATCCAAATTGTGGCTTTGTCAAGTGGAAGGTGATTCAAGAAAATAAGAACACCTGATTTAGCTGCATTATAAGATAAAATGAAACAGGAGGTGAGGAGCCCCCCATCATTATGGAAACAATGCCTTTCCTGGTATTTACACTACAGCTGTCTAGATCTCCCAACGAAGGTATTAACCAAGATCAAAGATATTCATAGAAATGGAAAGGAAAGGCCAAAACTCAAAGTAATAAACCAGGTAACTATACATACTGACAGCACAATGCTTTTTATTCAACTCAGCAATAGCACTGCTATCTTATTTCTGGGGATTATAGCACCTTTCATTCAAAAGGATGGCTGACACCAGGTTCTAACCAAGCCTGCAGCAGGATGTCAGGTTGCCCTGATAGAGCCTTCTTTGAAACCCATCCTACTGCGTGAGAAACAGAAAGGATGAACTGCAGTGAGGGCTTTGGACCGGGACTTGGTAGATGCAGGTTCCCAAGCATTACTGCTGTGACCTTTGGCAGCTCTTCTAAATCACTTTGAGTGCCCAGCATTTAATCTTTTAGTGCCTGTGTTTCTTTCTCATGTTTTGGAGGTACTAGCCATTTCTCTTCACGCTGAATCAATGTGAAACCTCAGCCCATTTAGTGATGAGAAGAGCTCAAGCCACAAACTCTGTGGTTTGCATAAGGTGGTCATTTTGAAGAGAAAAGTCAAACTAACAGTAGTTGCTAGTGAAAAGAAAGAAAAAAGAAAGAGACAATATTGAATACCATCCTGACAGTCAGTGATTATTCTAGTCAGTTCTCTCGGTCATGTGCAGTCAGACCTGCAGGCAACACTGCAACTTTTTGGAGAAGTAAATGGGGCCCCACTGAGCAAACCCCTGATTCAAAAGAGGATGATACAGTAAGCTGCGTATCTTAATATACATGGCTCAGAAGATAAAGAACAGACTTGACAGGTGCTTGACAAATTACTTTGTTAACACAAAGTATTTCTTATGTGATGGATAACCTTGCATTAATTTGATAATGATTTGATACTATTTTCTGTTTTTTAACTATTAGAAGTAATACAGAAGACAGCAGTGCTGGAGTGCGCAACATAACTATTGTTTGAAACACATTTGAGTGTGTTTCAATAAAAGAAACAATCTGTGTGATTAAACTAGAACAAATCTAAAAACTTAAGGTCTGGCTTCAAAGCTGACACACTAGCCAATGTGTTGTTCCCCTTGGAATACATCTGGCTTTCACCATGGAGCATCAGAGCACCTTATGCACTGCCCAGGGACAACTGAGTACCTCAAAATGAGATAGCATGAAAAGCAAAAGCTGAAGGTGTTTTGAAGATCTGATACTTTCGTACTTGATTTGGGGCTGTAAAGTGACATGTGCTGGGCTGTAATTTATTGTCTATACTCTGTAAGTTCTACCGTCAGGTGCCTACATGGTTTCTTCAAAACTCGTGGGTTAGCCATTCCTTTCTTTAAGAACACGCTTGCAGAAGTCAAGTAAATGACCTGGCATATTTATCCTCTTCACCTGGAGAGCATTGAGTCCCAGATCTCCCATCCCCTAGTTATCCTGGGGTGGTTTTGTCCTCTATATCTCTTTGTCAAGTAGTGCCCCTCTGCTAATAAAGGATTTGTGATTCATTGTAGTAATAGATAGCAGCAAGAGTGAGCACAGTTCTGTAGTTTAATGACAAGATATTCCTCTGGAAGAGAGGATACCTGCTAAAAAGATTTCTTGTAGATTTCACTTAGGGATTATTTAATTACAAACAAAATTTATTTTATTTTGGTTAGTGTGGGAAAAAAAGCAAGGGGATGAGAACTATCAGAATAAGGACAGGTCACTGGTTTGACGACTTGATTAGCCACAGTGATGGGAACAGACTACTTCATCATCTGAGAGGATTAAAAAAAGACAAAATAATGCAAAAGAAAACTTAGGAAATAAACTTAGGAATAAAAAATAAATCATCATCTGGTCACAAAGATGTTAGAAGTCCGTTTTCTTTGGCATTTACTTAATGTGAACCTATTATTATGTGGAGGGAGTAGGCGTAGGTTAAAGGCTAGTAAGCTCTATTCCCATATAAACTTAAAGCAAGATAATAGGAATGGCATATTAAGATTTTTTTTACTAGGAAAACCCCATTATTCTTATGACAATGACAGTGGTGCTGCATTATTGGAGGAATATTGGAAGACCCAGTGGTCTTCCAGTGCCTGGCAGAAAACTAATATCAAGTTGCCAGGGTGCCCTGCCAGAACATCAGCACACTTTGAGCCTGATCTAAGCTCAAATCAAAGACATGCTTCAAAAGAAGCTCTTCTGATACTGTCTTCCTGTTAGTGTTGCAGTAGGTAGCTGACAAAAGGTCTTGTTTGTAGCTGAAGTCAGTCAGCCTTTGGCTTTGGTTTCAGCCCACTGGATCCATTATCAGGGCAATACATGAGAGAAACTGTTAAGAAGTCTTCACATGCTAACATCTGTCAGGGAAAGGAGCATGAACCCAGCAGTCTGAGAACTTGGGTACAATGAAGATGAGTATATCCTCTTGTGTCTGAATTTGAATTCTAGGATCTGGCTCTGAAAGGCTACATTTGCATCTGAGCTCATACAATTTACAGTACAAAGGTTCCTAGAGAAGATACTGAAACCAGAAACTGTGTGAAAAGTGTATTGTGGGAGTACATAGCAGGGAACTGGTATTGCTGAAATGATAAAGAGATAGAGGGATATTACACTGCTGCTGGGAACATGGAATGAGATTTCTAGATTGCAAGATAAGGCAACTACATACTTCAAGCAGTCACCCACAGAGCTACGATGTACATGTGAAAAGTGACCTGCTTATGCAGCAAGTTGTTGTAACAGTTTTGATTTTAATTATGGATACAAAAGAACAGGCTGTAAAAACTGGTGAAAGATTTGCACACACAAACTACTCCAACAGAAAGAGAATGGAAAATAGAATAAAAATAGAATTCTTTTAGTGCAAATCATGGAACTCTCAGAAAGATTAAACCTATCAGATAGCAGAGACCATGAGCAAAGATTGCAGGCAGCTGTGAAGAAAAGGGATTTCTATATCACAAACTGGGAAAATGCATTCAAGTTATGCAGAGAGCAGTAGAGTTTCAGTCAGTTTGCCCTCATCATGTAAAAGATTAATATATTTCTTGTATGTATAAGACCTCACAAAAACTGCTCATTTTGGTAGCTCAGATGCTATATGGAGTTCACCATTACAACTCCATCTCCTTTGACCCTTTTCATTAATTCCAATTTCAGCCTCCTGCACTGCCTTTGCTGTATTCTAAAGCTGGAGCAAAGCAAAGCATTGCTCCTTTTCACTTAATGTATCACATTGGTTTAGAAGGAGCCCAACTTGATCTGCAAGGAGAAGGTGAGTGGGCACTCCATTTTGTTAGGCCGCAATATTTTGGTTTTGAATGTTTGAAAGACTGATGTCTGCACTGGGGCAGAAAGTTCTGCTTGCCCTTTATCTCTAATTGAGAGTCCTGTTCTTAACTTTGGCCTTCATTTTGCTCTTGTGTCAGTAATGTTGAAGTCACTGTGGAGTTAGACCATTTTTTCTTCTCCAAAATCCTTCCTTTGTATGAATTTCCTCTGCCACAAACTTCAGATACTTAATTAAACGCAATGATCCATCTGTATCTGTTTACTTACAGTAACCCTACATTACATTTGTCCTATTATTTCTTTTTATTGTCCTTGAATCCTTGGTCTATGAGCATCAATGGATTAAGAATGCTGAAAGGAGATAGTTTTATGCCTTTAGAAAGTAGCTTTTTATCTACTGTGAGAGCACACAATTGCCTTCATCACCAAAGCATATGAAATGAAATAAGGAATTTCAGTTTTTACATGTATATATTTCTGAGACCAGGAGGAGTGACCAAGGCTCCACGCTTAACATCTAGGATGTTCATAGGGCAGTTAAGGAGATCTGGATTATGTTCTTATCACCAAGAAGAATTTGCTTCTTTCATCCAGAAAACCACAGGATCCATGCCAAGTTAGACCACAGGCTCATCTAGCCCAGTAGCCTACATCCAACAGTAGCAGATGCCCAAGGAGACTAGAAACAAGCTATGAATGCATTAATAACTTCCCAGAATATTTTCCTGACCCGCAACAATTTGTGGCTCAGGGACATCCCTTGCCAGATACTGTTTTCTTCACTTGTCTCAACCAAGATGTATTTCACTTGTTCCACTTTCCCTGGAGCAGTTGGAGACTTTTATCTGCAACAATATCTTGTGACATGAAGTCCTACAGCTTCATACAGCTATAAGTGGTGTGAAGAATGACCTCCTTGTTTGCTGGGAGCCTCCCTCTCTCATTTGAGGCTCCATAGTTCTCTACTAGAAAAAGCAGTAAACAGTCAATCCCTATTAACTTATCCAGGCCACTTAAGGTTTTGTAGTCCTCTTCTATATCAATCCCTGGACATGTCCAGTCTGAGAGTTTTTGTCTGCTTAGTTGTTTCCCATAGGAAAATTGTTCAACGACTTTGAAGATCCTTGTTATTCTTCTCTGACCCTTTTTCATTTCAGTCTAGTCTGTGCAGAGCTAATTGTCTTTGATTGCTGACTTTCATCGGGAAAACGAAAATTAGCTGTTATTATTTGCTGCACATCTAAATATCTAAGAAGAAAGGAGTTCTACTCCCTTTTCCTGCCTTTCACAAAGGCATTTGGCTGCTGTTGCTATAAAAAATAATGAGTTGCTTTCTAACAAGAATAAAGAAATTTCCAGTTGGTATTTACAATGGCTTCTCAGTCATCTGTTCCAGAGGAAGTAAGCTGTTACCGGTAATAACACATCATAATTTACTTCTACTGTGTTTTAAGTTATATATTTTACTTTATTGCAATGAAATAATCAACGTTACAATAAAAAATACAGTAAAAGAATACACAATAAAAGAAAAAATATTGAACCCCTAATATTTTTTTTCTGTAGTTCAGCAGAAATGACATTAATTTTTCCAATGCCCTTCCTGAAAGGCTGTAACCCACAATTTTAAAGATTTTGTACCAGGATTCCATGCAAAAGAAGGCCATGAACACCCCCCTTATAGCTTTTTTCTCTAATTCTTTAAAAAAGATTAACCCCTGTTACCTTAGGAAGGAATAGTATATCTGCATCAGAAGCACCAGGGTGGTGGCTCTGGAGTGTCCACTGTGCAGCCAGGGCTAAGGGTCAGGGAGCCGGGCAGTGGTGGGAGCAAGGCACCATCCTGGGGTGTTTCAATGTTCCTCTGCACTGCCTCTGAGAGGACCAAGGGCCTAACTTACCGCCCTGGATTCTGCTCTGGGGACTAGATGCTAAAAGCTAGTGATGGTGAAGTTAGCAGCTGAGAAGTTTTAACATAGTTCAGTGCCCAAGTTCCTTTTTGGATCCAGCTCTCTCTTAGCACGTAGAGCGCAGGGTCACAGTTACCACATTGATGCACAGAAGCTTTGATGTGTCTCATGCAGCCTGCTTAGCAAAGGATGGGAGGGGGAGGTTGACTGGTTTTAAAGGCTTTTGAACTGTTTCCATGTTTAACTCTCTTTTTTGTAAATGTTCCAGATATGAAGCATCACAAAGAAAACCCCAAAAAACAAAGAAACCCCAACCCCCCGAAACCAAAGAACTGCATTATCTTAAGAGAAGAAAAAATTTAACAATTTATCATTTAAAGAAATGATAAATGTTGGAAATCAAAGAACAGACTCAGTTTTGAATAACATTAATGTTCCTTTCCTCTGATACTGCCTTTAAATGTTGATATATCACGTCTCTGAGGAAGAGGTAGTATTCCAGCCGCTGGTAGTGATTATTAGATAAAGGTTGCAATTGTGTGCTTAGTTTCTCCCCCCCCTGAAAAGGGTCTGATTGTTAAAACATTCTCTGAAGAAGCTGTTTCAAGCTTTTCTGCTATGCTAGACTTCATCCTTGGTGATTAGCAGCCTCTTTGCTTTGAAGATTTAGTGCAAGCAAACTATACTTCTGTGACCTTTCATTTATGTTCTGAACTCTGAAAATTCTTGCTTGGCACAAAGGAAGGCATGCATATGCCAGCCTGACAAAAGGAAAAGAGCTTTCAGAAATTGAAAGATATAAATCAGGAAGCAAATCCTCATCCTTGCCTATTCAGATATTCACTTTCCCTTTCTCTAGCTCAGAGAATATAAGTTATATTTATAAATTGCTATTCAGAGGTTGCCCTTGCAGTTGAGGCTTTGGCTTGACACAACAGAAATCTGTTTTCAGTTTGTGGTTCTGATTTAGACTTCCTGTACAGCCTGTCAAGTGACCAGCAACAAGAGTAATCAGCCCTAACAGGCATCAGAAGATAGACTTTTAAATCTGGGTGAGTCACTGACAGCCTGTTAATCTGAACTGTACTCTTTATAGGTACAGATTCATTTCTGAACTGTACTCTTTATAGGTACAGATTCATTTTCTCCTAACATAGACAGTTGGAACAGGCCAGTTGAATTGTGTTGTGATGATGCTTATTTATCTCCATAAGCCATTCAGGGACTCCAAGGTGACATGGTCCTACATAGAATTGGACTTTTGAAAAGAAGTCTTTTGGTGAAAAACTCCTACTTAAAATCCCTCTGTTTTCCATCTGTAAAACTTAATTATGATAGTCCTCTTCTATCCTTTGTTTGCCTCTTCTTTTCAAATAGGAGATTTTTGGGAAAAAAAAATCAATGTTTTATCATGTCAGTTTGTGGTGCCTACCATGGATGAAGGGTGGAGGGGAGTCACAGATTCAGGCAGGGCTCTTGCTTCTCAAAAAATAGAAATAATACACTGTGGCCATGGACTCTAACAGAAATAATGTTCTGAAATATGATGCACCTCAGAGATACTTGCAGGATTGTTAAAGAGTCCCAGAAAAGATTGGAATGCTCCAGAAAACATCCCTGGTGACTGAGAAGGACTCTACATACTGAACTTTGGAAACCTTAAAAGTTCATCAGTAAAACCTTGGTCCCTTTGACTTACTGAGGTCAGAAACTTGACCTCACACCAACTGCATTACGGGAGAGTGGTTGCTGAGATGAGATTCTTAATTTCTAGTATGCAGTTGCTGAAAATGTGGGAATTAATTACGTGGCTGGAGTTTACCTCTTGCCACAGGTAATCCATGACTAGCTTTCTGAAAATGCACTGCCACTTTTGATGGATAAGCAAAGTTATTCTATAATTATCTTCCTTCTGGCAGAGCTTTGTTCATGGCAAAATATTTACAAATAATCACTCTGCTTTACTAAGGTCTTGCTCATATGCCATGTCATACATTGAATCCCTTCCTCGTGGTTTTCTACAGTTAGTTGATGATTCCTCCCATTAAACTGTGTAAGTCTTGTTTTCAATCTCCAGTGTTAGAATGATTTCAATTTTTCACAAGTTATTGTCCAAACAGTTTTATTTTCTTTTCCCTCTGGTGATTTCTAAATAGTTCACAACTGCCTGGTGATATGCCTATTCCTATCTAGCTTTTCCCTTTTAAAGAACCAGCAGAATACTACAGTTATTGAGTTTTCTTTGACACTATTCATAAAGGGATAAATCAAATAAATGAATTCCATCTGACTTTCTCTCCTAACTGCAGTAACTGGCATAAGGCTAACTCAGAGTATTTCTAAACAATGAAGAGAGGAAGTTACTGAAGTTCACACACATCTGCTGTTTGTCTCCATTATACAACTGGGTTTAACTGGTCTGGACCAGCCCTGGTAGAACTAGTGCAAGAGAACATGCTGGGTGGTTGGTTAGTGCGCTTGGATAGATAATATGCCCTCCTCTCAATTAGAAGATGTTGTCCTTTCTCTCCTAAAACTTCACTCTCTGGAAACAGAATGCTGTGGAATGAGAACTCTGGCTCAGGAGGAAATGCTTGCTCCTGATGTTGCAACTGATGCAGAAACAGCCATTTTGACAAAAGAAGAACTCTGGGGAAAAGCATTTTACCTGGAAAGGTGAAAAAAAAAAAAGATTTTTGAAACAGCAGAAAACAAACCCAAAAGATTGAACTAGGAGAAAGAGAGGATGGGAAAAAAATTAACACTGATGTTCAGGAATGGCGTCATGTAGAAAGAAAAGGAACTATGAGAATGAGCTAAAGGGAGAGCAGGACATGAAAATTACTGTGCAAATATCTGGAAGACTTCTCAGGGGGAAGACATAGAAAATAAAAATATCAATGAATAGAGGAGATTAAACCACATGTTCTGAGGTAATTTGACATCACGGTTTCATGTAACATGATGAAAGCTTTTATTTATAACAACACACTCTGCCATCACTTAAATAAGTCTGAGCTGATTCCACTGACATCATTAGCTTTTCATGTAACAGTTTTCAAATCAGAAAAAGTCAGAAAAGTCAGATGACTCCCCTGGAACTCATGGGGTATGCAGCCATGTAAACTGAGAGCAGAATTTAGCAAAGCTGAGTCAGTGCCAGTAGTAATCACTTTCTGTGCTATTGTTTTGGATTAGTGTAAAGACATGAGATTTGTTCAGAGTACGTATTCAAACCTTTCTATGTGGCGTCACTTTCACCATCTTAAAAGGTATATTTTCTTAAAAATATAAAAAATAAGCACAAGTCTGACGATTTTTATTGATTATGTTAGTAAACCAATAGAATATCCACCTACTGACATTTATAAATCAGTCATCACTCAGCTAGTTATATGCAGTAATATTTTAAGATATAAGCTACTTCTTTTCTTCACATTTTTAAAAAATACTACTTGTAAAAGAGTTTTGTGTGTGCTTTTCACATGTTTTTTCTTCTGGGATCACTGGTGCCCTGAGGGTTACTATGCTCAATTTGTCTTTCTTGCTGGAGGTTACTGCAGGTCCTAGAGACCATCTCTCTGAAGTGGGAACAAAGGCAATACTTGAGCATATCCTTTCTAATTGAAACAAAACAGTGGGAAAGAAAATTCCAGACTCTGGGACGGGGGTGAGAGGTTGGAGTGTAGGAAGAGTGTAAACTTCTCTTTATACTTTTTGATACACCAAACAGAGATAAACAAAGAGCAGCTATTGTCCAACAGATGTACTCTGAGCTAAGCCTTTATCAATCCAATCATCACTGCATTAATGAAGTGGGATAAAGAGTTTGCCCTGCAAAAAGTGACATAAGTCATACCCTTTTCCCAGCTCCCTAATAATTTCCTTCCTTGATTTTCTTTTATTGCATCGTCTCTATTATTAGATGCCAAAAGTTCAGAGGATTTGGCAGACTGCTGCTATCATTTGGCAACCCCCTTTGGTGCGCAGTAGATATGTTGTGGGTTTACATTGTGATTGTCCTTTCTGCAAGCTTGAATCAGAGGACTCTTTTTTTTTATCCCATACAATGCTGACACATTGCCACAAAACTGCAGCTGGAGTTGTAAAGAACACCGTAGGCTTGAGGGCCAGGCCTCGGAGCAGCTTTGTCGGACAACAAGGCTAAATGTGAAACAGAAAGGAAGGAAAAAGGCAACAAGCACAGCAGGACACCTTCCATTTGTAAGTGGAGTTTCCACGTGGGGCTGCAGATTTTACTTACCAGCGGGTTGTAGTAGCTTGCCAAATGCAAGCACCTTTAATACCTCCAATGTGACTATTAAAAGTTTTATTCAGAATATGTATATGTCAGATTCTATTATTGCAAGAGAAGACGAAATCAGCTGTTCTCCAGGCCCTGCCTGGAGGGATGATTTGACTATTTGCAGGAAAGTGACAAATCACATCCATTAACTTTAAATCTTCATCTGGAAGAGATGGAAGAGAGGTCTTCCATTTTACAAGATACAGTTTTTTTATAAAATAAAGTAATAAAGGAAAGCATTAGGAAAATGGTAAGCAAGTCTTATATTTTGTAATAGAAGTACTTAAAAAGTTCAGGGCAGCAAGAGTGTTGGAATCCTTCTCTGAAAGACAAGGGATGTATTTGTACTTTAAATGGGGTGGGTAGACAAATCCAGCTGTGGGCATGGATGGATTCTCATTTATTTTATTATCCTCTAGAGAACAAGATATTTTGTGTCAGAAGTAATTTCATATATGACTGCAATCTTCTATTTTCCCTTCAATAAATACGGGGAATTTAATCTTCCTCAAAATCAAGAATAAATCTATCTGCACCCTTGTTATACTGGAAGAGGTTTTTTGGAAAAGTGATTTTAACTAAATGAGAGTTGCTAGTCCTTACTGTGCACACTTCTCCACTGTCATTCTCATTGCACCTGAGTAAATTCAGTTCCTATAGGCATGTAATCTATTGATGAGTAGGCTGTAACCCAGCCAGGCAATTGCATTCAGCTTTTCTCCTCAGTTTCACTCTTTCTGGAGGAAAAAGCTACATAAAGAGAGACTACAAACTTGAATAGAGGCTGAAGGTGCACGAAGTTAGATTTTAAGAAAAGCCTAAATGAAAATACAATGCTATAATAAAAATTCTAATACAATGTTAAAAGTTGTTCCTGAGCTCTCTTGGTGATTGAATCAGCTTGACTCAGCAAAACCTGAAGTGTTGTGTGCATCTGACTGGCAAATATTCCTGTAATGGACATTAGTATGTCAGATCTATTTTTGAAATGTTCATGTCATAGAACTCAATTGGACTGCCACAAATTACCCTAAAGGAAGGACCTGGGTAGGTAAATACTGAACAGGCTTAATTCTTCTTGATTTTTTTCTCAGTCCTGTTTTTGTTAAGGATACACAGAACTTCCTGCTTTACGAAAAACTCACTTCAAACCTCTGTCACAGTTGAAATAAGGTTAAATTTTGGGAGTAAATGTTCCTCTCTTTTCTTTCTTTAAACAGGAATTTGTTTTGAGAGTCTATGCTGCAAGGTGCTAGTAGCCTTCAGCTCTCTGGAGCTGAGGGAAGTCTCACTTTGGAGGACAGGAGTCAGAACAGCTGAACATAAGCTCTAGAAGGAAAATCTAAGAAGATGATGGGGTGGACTTTAACCTTCATTAAACGAGAATTGTCCTTTACAGTGTCATGACTGAGTTTGGCTTGCAGACTAAGGAAAACATTGTCTCCTACACTGGCAGCTGCTAGGCAGAGTGAAGCTGTTAACACAGGCAATAGAAATGGAAGAAGCCAAAAGAAAATATAGCTGCTGGGATTAAAAAGATTTAAGAAAGGTCTCAAAGAGTCTGTGGGGTTGAGAAATGTCAAGATAAAGCCAAAATGTGCCCAAGTGCTCCCTCCTATATTATAAGGTGATGGAGCAATGGATGGGGGTCTAGGCTTTGCCTGAAGATGTGCCTGAAGAAGCTGGACCTGAAATACTTAGTATCAGAGTAAAAGAGGATTCTACTCAATAATGAAAACCCTATGGAGCTTAATTTGTTCTCCTCCACAGATGTAAAGGAAATTTTAATGATAGAGTTTGAACTTAGCTAATTGCATCTTCAGAAGATGAAGGTTGGAGGCCTGTTAAAAGTGAAAGTTATCAGTGTAGGAACTGTATTTTGTAAGTAAAAATACATTATAGGTATTTTTGAAGACAGAAACCAGAATTTTTTTAAAAGATAAATGAAACCAACGATGTTTTCCAAATTAACTAAATGAAACTCGAAAATCTTCAGCTTTCAGGAGTAAAAGAAAAAAGTTCTGTTAGAAAAGCAAAGTAAAAAACGCCGAGATCAGATTTCTTTCTAAATCAGCAAACCCAAATACTGTTACGCAGTAGTCTGCATTCTTTGCTTGTCAGAAGTTGCTTCTTGAGCATATTTTGTACCACACTGTGTCTATATAAACAGTTTTATCCTTGGAAGAGAAGCCATGAGTCTGCTAGTGGAATGAGTCATTTTACTGGATTTATTACATGAAATGTAGCCCTTCAGAGTAAAAAGAGCCAAGTTTTATATTGTGGCTTTATAATAACTGTTAAGAAACATAATACAGGTCACTGTAGAACTACTAATGAAAAGACTAATTCAGTGACTTTTGAATTTTCACTGATTTTGTTATTTAAATCCACTGGCAGGATGAGACACCAAGAAAAAATACTTAGTTTTCAGAAGAAAATCGGTTCTACCCATGCACAACAGTGAAGAGGTCTGTGGAGTGAGGGGTTCTAGGTATCACAGTTAATTCACTGAGATTTCAATAAATAAGTTACCTACCGGAGCTGAAGGACTCGTGCAAAGCTTGTGCTGTCAAAATTTTCAATAAAATTGAAGAGTATCTCTTGGAAAAATTTCACCTTGGTAAAAAGTTAAACATAGAGAACTGTGTTAGGAAAGTCAGGAAAAAGACAACAAACTGATAGAATTGGTTGTTCTGTGAAGTGTGCTGTAACAGATAAATAAGGCAGTGTCAGTGCCTATCTGAGCATCTATCAAAACCCATCAAAGACCCCAGAATAAAGAGCCAGCCTAAACAATTTCTGGAAATTGAAACTCCCCTGTATAATGATCTGACTTGCCATCAGGCTCTACAGAAGCTCAGCCAAGAAAGAAAAAAGAAGTAGATTGTGATGTTTATGTTGCGTGGTATCTCTTTGACTTCACTATGAATTAGCTCTCATTTTTTACTTTCAGAGCAAGCTCAGACAGTAATGTGAAACATATTGAGGGCAAAACGAGGCAGCTTGGAGCCATGAATTAAATTCAAGTTTAGTACATCATAGATCATTTCCATGATCCATTTGAACTCTATTATTGTTATTGTTAGTATTGCTCCTCTGAAAGGTCAACTGATTGCTTGCTAATGCAGAAAATGTAGATTGAATATTAGTGAGAGACGTGACATCAATACACACTTCCTAATTATTTTCCTATGTGATGCTGTTTCAGTATTTGAAATATTCAATATTTGTATGTCTCTGAAAAGTGCATCCCTTGGAATACTACTGGTATTGAACTAACATTGTGTTTTGCTGGCAGCAACCACCACGTTTTCCAAGGATGCTCACTGGTGATTACAGCATTGCTTATTCTGGCATCTCATTCACGAAGCTGCTGGTTTTAAAATGCTATCTATCTGCTGAATTACAGCAATATGGAGGCAACAGATTCAGTAGTCACCCATTTATAGAACATTAACAGAGAATGAATTGGAAGCAGACATTTTCTGAACCTGAATGGTAGAAGGAAGAGTCTAGAGTCTCATGTTCTGGGGTACAGGAGTTTGTGAACCACTTCTGGGAGACAGAAGCAGCAGCTGAGGATGAAATGGAGGAGACGGAGGAGAGACAGCAGGACTGGAGAAGGAGTTTTTAGAGCAAAGCCAGAAGGAAGATGCTCAGAATAGCAGGAAATATCTGGGAGACTCAGCATTATTCTTCACTCAGTTCTCGTACAAATGGTCCCAATAAAGTTCCTCCTGAAGGTCACCAAGAGGTAGGCCCAGGAGATTTCCAGCCAAACCAAGCTGTTGACCTGGAAGGTGGCTGTAAGTCACAGTTGTGTTCCACAGTGATGCTTTCACTACGGGTCCTTCTGACTGATCTTCTGTCAAAATCCAGTCTGGTTCCTTTGACATCACCAGAACATTTCTGCCTTTAGGCTGTTAAGACAGTGGGTCTTCAAAGCAATTGCTTCAGGTTTGTTTCCTTTTCTCAGACACTGTTGGGCACGGAGCTATGCAAAAGGAGATGGTTTTGCTTTGTGATCTTGTCAGAGCTGCTTCCCTGGCTACATTTCTTGCTTCCCCACACATTTAGCTCCAGTTGCCCTTCTAGGTGGGGAGAACTCATGGAGTCTGGTGACCAAATGCACATAGAGCACAACATATGCAAAGCCACTTCGCTCCTCAGTGTAACCTCCCTGACAAAACAGGATCATATGCATACCAGTAAACAGGTTAAATCCTGGCCTTGCTGAAATGACAAAATCCCTGGTGAATTCATGGAGCCAGAATTTTCCACCCTCATGTTCTTTTATGGGAGCATTATGTAAAGAAATTTGATTTGCTGCCACAGAGGTCAGAGCAGGTCTTAGTATGATACAAATTCAAATTAATAAATAAAAGGGATAGGAAATCTTCCTTTCTTTTTTCCTTATGTTTTTTTTACCTGATCTGACAATATAATAAACCAGGTCATCTTGATTTAAGAAAATAATCTGTTCTAAGTAACAGTTCATCTCATTATTTAATAATAAATGGGGTAATTTACTGTCAGAAGACACTAAAAATACACTGCAAACACTGTCAAACAGAATGACCCAAACCTCCAAAAGTCTGGAAACTGTTGCTGGCATACAAAGCTGTATTCATTAAAGTATTTTTTATATTTGCCTGGAGTACTTGTATACATAATACTCATCTATGGAACAATAAAGAATTTAGTTAACAACTTTTGTTAAATTGAAACAATGTGCATATAAAAAATTGTTCACTCAGTCGAAGAAATACAAACAACTACTTCCAGCAACTGGCATTTCAGTCATACTTGGAGTTTAAAACTTGAAAACTGTTCCAGGCATCTTTATCAGCAATGCTATTCTTTGCTAACAGTTTGCCTCTGCTTTACTTCAGTGGATCTGCTCAGGGTGAAGAGCTGGTTGGCACTGATTTTCATTACCTGTAGTATACATGAAGCAAGGGAGTACTGAATGTGAACAGCTTCAAGCAGAGTCTGATCAGTATTTGAAAACAGACGATGGTGAAAAAGGTATGGAAACTTCTGTTGCTGCATGCAGCACATTTTGCCATTTCAGTGTAGTCAGTTGTATATCCCTTTTTTTCCCACTTTCCTTTGAAAAAATTGGTAAAAATACAGATAAAGACTATGGGAAAATCCTTTCTTGATGATCTTCCATTAAAATAACAAGTCATTGAAAAAGAATAATTAAAAGGAAGCTGAGAGTGTAAAAAAGTTAAAAGGGACATTTTGTCATTGTTGCATCTTGCTTCATGTAAAAGATTTGTAGCCTGCTCAGTGAGAGCTGCAGTCTTTCAAGTTACAGCCTTCTGTTATCCCATCCCTAACACAAGCTTTGGGTCATAACCAAACTCTTAGGACACTGTTGGCAAACATTAATACTATGTAATCTCTTGCTATTAGCAGCACTTCCTATCTTGCTATCTCATTGATTCCAGCCTATAATGATACTTTAGAGTATTTCTTGACAATATGGAAGTGAACATCAAATTACTGAAAACGGTGAACACCTCAAGAAGAGCTGCACGCCTGGTTTGCAAAAGACAGCCAATCACTTCTGCCAAGCCATTGCCTCCCGTGCTTATACATCCATTCCAGAAGGGTTGCTTCTGCCACAAAAATGCAATGGTAACATTGACAGTTGACAACAAGAAGATCTAGTGATGTCCTCTCAGCTTGCCCATTCTGTGCTTCTGGACACAATAAACTCTTGCAGGAGAAGCACAAAGAGTGTTTGGGGCATTCTCTGAATATGCTCTTAGAGCTTAATAATGTCATGCAAGAACAGAAGAGAATTTGAATCTGTCAGAAAGATGAAAGATCGAGCTGGAAAAACTGAATGACACAAAAGTTGTGAAGTTCAGCAATCGCCATGAAAATAAACAGCTCTCAGAGAGCATTAAGAGGTGTTTCCAGTACTGTTAGACCACACCAATGTAACAGCAACCTAAGGTCCTTTAGGTCAGCAATAAACAGAGACGAGATTCTACAATAAACCAAAATAACGCTAGCAGAACAGAAACTGATGTCAACAGAAGCAGAACCTCATGCGGATCTTTGAAACTGCAGAGATCTGGGGATAAGAAAGACAGTTTCTTGGAAATGGCAACATTAAAGAGAGCAGGTAGAGTTTGTAACCTGTCAGAAACTCCGATCCGTCCCCTCATTCTCTTTGCAAACTGCAACACAGTGTAACAGATCAAAGTCTCTGCTGCACTGCAGCTTCACTCACCCAGAAATATGAGGGTCACTTCCACGCCAGTACAAGTCCCAGCTACTGCAGAGCCAAAAGCTGCTCTAATGCCTGACAGCTCCCAAAAGCTTTTCAGGAGCAAGGCTGCCTGCAGGAAAACATGCCTCCTCCTCTGTGGAACGGTGTGGGTCCAGCTATTTCAAATGCTTGGTTTGGAACTCACTAACCTAAATGCAATTTGGAGAGGGCACTGGTGTCTCTGGGCATCCAGACTGCCCAGAAAGATGCATTACCACTGCTGTAAAGCACTGCATCAGCGAATGAATGATCCAGAGGGAAAAGGGAAAGAAACAATGCTGCCTTCTGCACACACATGCCTCTCCCATCAAATAGACAAACACATTTTTTGTTCACTTCTGCAGAGCTTATTTTTCTGTACTTTTTTTCATTTCATTTTCAAATATTCATTATCTTTTAAGCACTTTCAGCTGAAGAGTTAAAAAAGATGTTTTCACTCTCCTGCTGTAACTTAATTAGCATATACACGTTGCTTTGACAGCCCTGAAGAATGAACTCTGCTCATCCCCAGAACAGGTACAACACAGTCAGAAATGCTGCATTTTTTTCCACATTGCCATACTGCCAAACCTCAGCTGTTACTCAAACACGGAATGTCTAGGAGTGAAAGGACATTTTAATCTCCATGTCCATTCAATTTTTGGCCTCTGTAAAGAGACTGCCAAAAAAGTTGCCAATTAGTGCTAATTGTGGAGAAGGTTTTTGTGATGTGCAGCCTTGTCCACTGAAAATTGGATTACAACCATCAAACTCATTTCCTATGCTGCTGATATGTTTTATTCAGGTCACCAGCACTTCTGCAGCTAGCCTTTTCTAAAATAGTGTCTGATCATACATGAGGAGAACAGAGGTTGAAGACTCATCGTTATATTTCAGTCTCTTTTCTCTCAGTGTGTTAGATTTATTTGGGGGTTACATTAGCTGAGTTTTCTCAACCACAAAATGCAAAACCAAAATAAGACTTCAAGAGTCTTTCAGTTCTCATGTGGTTATGTAATAACACATTAATATAAAGGATTTCCATTTTTAGACATCAAACCCCTGACAGATGTTTTTGGATCTAGTTGCATTTAGTTAGTCTTCATTATTATGGCACACTTTGATCTGGAGAATTCCTTGTCTGTGATCAAATGTAAAATGAATTCAGATTCGTTCCCTTTCATCTCATGTGAGCAAGACGTGTGAACCATTTACTTAGCCCTGCGACTCTGTATGATGAGTATTGTCTTTTTCACTGGTTCCTGGTGAGATTTTTTTCTTTTTCTGGTAGATGAACCAGCTCCTTTATATGATCTTACAAAAGACACCGGCAGAATGTCACTTCACATTTGTCAAGAGCAAGCCCCGCAGTCTCTTTAACAAGTGATGGTTTACAATGTCTTGCAGGAGATTTTTGCGAACTGATGTTAATTAGCCCAGAAAAAAAAGATAGCAATTAAGGCATCAAAACTGTCTTTGGAAAATCTGAAAGGTTTTACTCCGCCCTGGAGAGGTAGATATTATGAAGGCTAACACTACAAAAGACTCCTTAACTCATCTCCTTATAACTAAGCATTGTAGTAACCAGTCAAGAGAGAGTACCCTTGTTTAGGAGTTTTTGCTGCCACTATTAAGGCTCAACAGATTGTGCTGAAAGATATTTTCAGTAATATTAGTTTCTTTGTTTTCACAGGTTCAGACCATATCATGATCATAACTGTATGCATTTCCTATACCTATAGTTGTTATCACAGAATTGTTAATATGGAAAAGGCAAATAGGTAAACCAAAAATCCTCTTCCTCTCCCTCACACTTTTACCATCAGTAGTTTAAAATAAAGTATTGTGGTATGTATTGAACATCATATGTCAACCATTTACATTCTGAACTCTCAGTTCTTTACCCATTTATTTGCAGACTGTTTTGTAACTGAATCTTATTCCTTACGCTAACATACTTAGAAGTGAGATACTATCATGGACTACAAGCCCACAAGCAGATAAGTTACTCAATTTAAATGGACTCTTAAACAAGAAAAAGGGTTGTCTGCACAGCACTCGCAGAACAGACATATTTAGGTGGAACAGGAAAGTTTTTCATTTGTGGTCCTAACTGCTATTGCAATCCAGCTTCAGCTGAGATTCATCTCGATAGCCAAAACTGTGCCTGGCACTGTGCAACACCTCTGCAATTGTGGACTTCCCTGAGAGGGTTGCTTATGTCCTTTCTGGATTTGCCTTGCTTACAAGGTTTTCAGCCTCACCTGGCACAGGGTGTCAGTCTGTGCTGTTCCTCCGTTCCTTGGTGCTGCCTTGAAATGGGCAGGCTCTGCCAAACCTATTGAGCATCGATGGCATGGGGAAGGCCCGCACGCCTCCCCCTCCCTGGGCACCTTCATGCCCCCAGTTCATGCTCACAGCATGGACAACTCCCCATTTGAGCTGGAACTCTTAAACTGATGACAATAAGCTGTTGGATTTGTGTCTTGCACTTTTAGGATTCAGATATGGCAATATCAGTACCAAAATGAAGTCTAATTTCAACTTTAAGATACATTTTTTCCTCTAAATTATTAACCCGTAACTTGGGACAAATAAAAACACTGACCTTCTTGCTAACAGCACCAGTTACTTACTTAAACATTTGTTAAAACATTTGTTTTAACTCCCCCCAAACCACTTTTATGATATTGTTGGTTGTTTTTATTGTCAGCTCAGTGCATTTGAACCACTTCTTCAGAGAAAGCTACTTTAATGCCCTATTACACTGTGGGTTAGGAAGGAGAAGCTAAGTTTATGAAATTCTGTGGAAAGGTCGGTGAAATCAGTAATTGCTGAACTGACCCAGTAAAACCAGTCTGTGTAAGGCTAACTTCATCTTTTCAGCCTTGCTTATGTCCGTGTGGGGGCTGCTCCTGGAAGAAGGGAAAAATTCCTGCTAAGTCTTTTAGACAGAAAAGATTTAGAAAGCCAGTGTTGCAGCAGGCTGGACCGCACAAGCAGAGTCCAGGGGTGCACTGTGCAGGTGAAGAGGCAGTTTCTGCAAATAGGTTGAGTATCTGCAAATAACAAATGCTGAGTGTAATTTCACAAGCAGAAACATAAAAATATTCTAAGCTATCTATTGCTGTCGTTTGGTTGCTTGGAAAGATGGATGCCTTTAAAGCATGAACAAATTGAACTAACTTACAGCGTAAGTGAGAAGAGACAGTGAGATGGAGAATTTAAGTGAAGTTTTGAAAATTGCCAGGGTTTCAAAACAGATGGTTAAAAATACAATGTGAAAGAGCTGATAAAATCACCTTTTTTTTATCTGCCATGGTACAAGAAAGAACCCACAGTACACCACTGTTGCTCAGCTAACATGGAAATGTATCAAGCCATGGTAGCTGAGTCCCTTGCAAATTCATGGGCTTCCAGTATATGTCCAAAGCAAAACTGTATCTGTCACAGTTTATAAAACTTTCTTCTGTTTTGGCAGGATTTTTTTGGGGCGGGTGGTGGTGGTGGATTTTTCTCCCCGAGCTAAGCTCTTGGAAGGGACACTGAACAACACAGGTTTTACTGTAGAGTAGTATGCAGATACTACTCATGACGATACCTAAAGGTAAAGGAATAAAATGATCCATGTGGTGTGACCTGAAGCTCTTATTGTCACATGATTGAAACACCTATCATAATCCCTTTTTTGCTTCAGTCATGTGAGCGCGTACAAATCCCAAATTCATGCTGGTAAAATCTTTTTATCACACAATCTTTAATCTTATTTCAAATTCATCATTGTCTTTTCAGCCTTTTTCTGTTGGAATGCAAATTCTATACGTGCAATACCTTCCATCATTTTTATTTGCTTTCTGATCACCTGCAAGTCTTTAGCCAATCATATTCTTCAAAGATCTTCTGTCTCTAGAGTGGTGTTTACAAGTTGTTAATATTGGTTCTATACTGCCTCTGGATGGCAGTAAAGAGGCTGACATTAGAGGGATTTTTTCACACGGGGTATTTGTATGCCACGTTGTGTTGTACAATACGTCAGGCACTCTGAGTTCCCGAATGTTACAGTTCTGGGATAAAAGGAAGGCAGGGAATCTCAGCCTCAAACTGAAGTGTTCCAGTCTTCAAGAAACATTTGTGACCTCAGTTGTATCTCAATAAATCAGAACCATTCTGGCTTGAACACAGTTCTGCAGGTTGTGGCCAAATAATTTAATGCCATTTGAAATCTTTTAAACGTCATGCATGCTTTCTACAGCAGCACGCTTACAGAATAAACTGAAACAATGTGAAAATTTGCCCCTGAAAAGGTGCACATGCCTGCTACATCTTGTTGCTTAGGTAACCAATGGGATATTTCAACAGTGAAATTAATGGTCCAAAAGATACAGTATTTTAAACAAGAAATGAATTCTGCATTTTGAATAGCATTACATCCTGGGGGAATGAATACACAAAGAGTACTTTGCAGCTGTGGAAAAGATTGCAAATAATTTTGTTCTGCCAACAACTGCCAGCCAGAAAGGGCACACAACACTACGGGCTGCTGTTGTGCACAGCCAGCGCTGTATTTTTTGTACATAACAGTAAAGCGCTATGCCCTTGTAGACAAATTTCATTCAAAATTGTAGGGCCCACAGAGGGCCCATAGTTTCATCTCATAAAGGGTGATAACAAGAACTGTGGGTCAGGCGGACAAGAGGCCTTTTGGTGCTTGTAAGCATATTGGAATCAGACTGCTATTTTCTTTCAGTTGCAGGATGTTGGGATTTCCCCTTCCTTGTATTTAGGGGGAAGAAAGAAGTTCAGTCATTGTCGAATGTTACCAGAGCAACCAAGGAGACACCCAGAAACTGGCAGGGCTGTTGTTGCGTGGCTTCTTCAGAGATGCCCTCAGGAGCCAGTGTCAAAAGACTTCCCCAGGGAGGCTCTCGGGGCTCTCCCTAAACCTACTGCATGCTTGAAGAGATCACTGTACCAGACAAGCCTCTTATATCTCTATGTTATAAACTGCTAACAGTAAACCTCTGTTCCCAAAGAGGTGATGTGTCACTTACTGCCAGTGGGTAATCATCCAGCGACATCAGCCATCCACACATCCACCTCACTGCAGTGTAGTGATCCCAAAGGCAGTTTAGGATGTTGCTCAGTGTCCATATTGAAGTAATTTCTACCCAGGACCATTTCTCTCTGGAGAGTTTGAACTTATCCAAAGAGTATATCTCAAAGAAACCTCACATTTGGTGCAAGTAGTATCCAGAATTAGTAGTATCCAGAACTTTTAATTAGAATTACTGCCAGCTAACGTTCCTTTCTTCTGTCTCTTGACTTTATGAGAGCTTGCCTTTTGGAAGAAACTCAAATCTGCAGAAGGAGAAGGACTTTTTACAAGGCATGTAGCGATAGGACAAGGGAATGGCTTGAAACTGATAGAGGGGAGATTTAGATTAGGTATTAGGAAGAAACTCTTCACTATAAGGGTGGTGAGACAATAGCACAGGTTGCCCGAAGAAGCTGTGGCTGCCCCATCCCTGGAAGTGTTCAAGGCCAGGCTGGACAGGGCTTTGCGCAACCTTTGAGTAGAAAATGTCTTTGCCTGTGGCAGGGGTTTGGAACAAGATGATCTTTAAGGTCCCTTCCAACCCAAACCATTCTGTGATTCTATGAAATACATATAAACTAAAGAAACACTCATTTTTGCAACTCTATTTATGTTACTGTGTAATCCTTACCGGCCATTCTTCAGAATCTTGGTAAGGAAGTCTTATGGAAGCAGGATATTGTTCCCATCATCTTTAGCTCTGGACTGGTTCCATCCCACGTCTTTTCCTCTGTGGATGGTAGCACTACTATAACTGTCTACTAGTGTGCCATGTCCGTCTTTAAATTTGGAGCCCTTCAGTTTGCACTGCAGTGGAATTAAATATTCATCTTTTGATTGTGGTAGATGTTTTTCCAGTTGGGATATTTTTAATGGGGTATAGTAAGCAAGTTCTCTCTGGTCACCTGTGAAGATGTGTTCATGAGCTGTGAGTGCCTGCACGTAAGAAAAATTTAGGAAATGAGTTTGTCTACTCAGTGATGTGCAAATGCATCAATAAGAGCTTCTGACGCAATTTCTAGAATTGCTTTCTTACATAAAAGCTCAGAATGAATCAAACACATGCAAATGTTATCAGTTATTCAACTTTCTATTTACTGTTACTGATTCCTGTTGCAAACCTTGCCAGGACAAGATGTCTTTTAAGTGCTGTCGGAGGGGGATCATTAACTTACATTCAATATAATATACTTTGGGTATTCTGTTATATTTTTCTGCTGTCAATCTTTTGTAATGATGCCTCATGACATGGAAGGGAAAAATGAACTTACCCCTGTGTCTTCTTGTTAATCACTTATAATAATGGTACAGTAAAGGTGTGACAAGATGTCTCATGTTTATATGGGCAAGTTTGTTTGTGCCATTGCTGTAATAAAAAGGTGAAAGTTCTGCCAGAATTCCACTTGTTTTTCTGTTTTCCCAGTGGTTTAGTCTGATGAATTTCAGTTCTCAGCATTTTTGAGGTTTCCGTTTCCTTATGGATCCAGTTACTCTGGTAACAGAATTCAGACAATGAACTTCCAGGACTGGCAACTCAAATTTGCTTTGAAAGTTGCTAAACAAAGCACAACATCTCAGGGTCTGATAACTCAAGAACACTTCTTTTACATATGCCTATTTCCAGGCAAACAGAAGTGCACTGTTATTCAGGAAAGAAAAACAAAAGTAGCAGACTATGATTCCACTGTGTGTCTAGCAAGCATGACAACTAGACTAGTCTTGGGCATTTTTCAGCAGAAACACTTCAGGATTAGAAGAGCTGTCTTGCTACAGCTTTAATCCTCGACTTTTGGAAGGGAAGCAGGGCATAACTAACTCCGTATCTGTCATACTGGAGCACAGAACTGCAACCATTAAAATCACAGTTTTGGATCTCACTGAAGCACATTCTTCCTCATCACGCATGCCTCACATAACCTCTGGCACATTCAACGAGGGGTGTGAAAGTGATCTCGCACAGGTTGGCAGTACAAACTAATATAGCTCTGTAAAGAATGTAAAGCCACATACTTCACTCTCTCTTCACTTTAACACCGTTTCTGAGATCCACGCATACTGTGGTGAGTGGTACAATAACAAGGTGTTGATGATTTAGCTAAAGACATTTGTGGGATAGGTATGCTCAACTTATGTTCAGACAAAGTCTCCAACTGTGTTAACAGCGTTTTCTTGCGAGCCACATAGCATATGAATGGTAAGACTTTAAACTGAGAGCTTAAATTAAGTTTGAAGTTCTGGACAAAGATCAAATACAAAAGCACATTGCATTTAAAGTGTAAGACTTTTGACTGACAGTTTAAAATGTGAAGTCCTCATATCTGGACACGTTTCATGGCTCTGCTATGCATTTCTTGAGTGAAGCTAAGTAAGTCATTTAAATCATGATGTGTTACAGTGTTTTGATCTCTGAAATGAGGATAATGACAACTATTCATCAGGAAGGTTGTGATGATTAGTATTTCACTGAAGCATTTTGAAATCCCTGGATGGAACTTGATATCTAAATATGCAGCATTATTACTGTTGTAACTGGGTAATTTATTTACTCTCAGGGGATGCTGCAGTTACAGTTTAGATACCACTTTATATCTTAAGTCTTTGTTTATAGTGTTTTTTCTTGATTTTCTCTGTCTGCAAACTTACACATCTCCCTCAACGCAGAATTTTGAAGGAAAACCATCCGGCTGTTAGCCGAATATTTTAAAAAAATATTTCTTTCAGCTGTTACAGAAATTGAGCAGGAGTATTTGGCACTTGGCTTCTAGTATGCATGTGCAATAATACCCACCATGAACTGCTGCTTTGTTAAAAATAGTTTAAGATCCAAATTCAGTTATCTGTTTCATAAAGAAGAAGTATATTCTCCTTACCAAAAGGGATGGAAAATATAACACACACATACGTATGTTTGGATATCTAAAAATACATGGGCACCTGCTATGGGAATATATTAAAAACTGAAGGGTTACAGTAAAATAAATAAGGTATGAATAAGACATGCTAAATCTTTCATACAGTGGATTCCAAACTACAGCTGTTGTGCAAGCCAGCAGTCCTAAATCTTGATCCTTTGGCTCCTTTGCTCCAGCCCATTCACGGGGTGTTCTTATCTTAGGTTTTTCTTCAGAGGGCTATTATCTCTCAGTCTATGGATGTCTTGGAACTATACTATTTGTGCTCCAACTTTCTAGAAGTACGAAGAAAGCATGGTTAGAGCAGGGCTGTGGTATGGCATCCTTAAATGCCTTTGCAGGCACCAACAATGTTGCCCAGTGCACAACAGTTCTGAGTCTCTTACAGGTTGTATTAAGGACCAAGCATTCCCCCACAGCCTTAACCTTGTGAAGCTCCAAGAGGAGTGTCTACTTTGATACTCATGCCCTTGTCTTTTCTCCCGAGTAGCTTAGCTACACCAGAGAGTCTGTTTTCCACAAACTGTTGTCTAGAACTGAGGATGATATTCTCTGTAGGTCCAGTCCTAAAACATGGAGAATTGTATCTGTATGCCACTGACACAGGTGACCACTGTTCGTCCCCAGTTAAATCAGTGAGATTATGATGGTTTTTCCAGCTGGAACCTGAGTTGGAAAATATTCTTCAGCCCTGTTGCTTTCCTTACATACTCAATTTCTTTCTAGTAATCAAAGACATGTAGTCTAATTTTTGTGTACATGAAATCAGAATTGTGAGTATAGTTCATCATTTTTGTGTTAAAATGTTACTACAGAGAAATCCAGTGTGTTTACTGCCCAATTATTGCCGAATGTGGCTGCTGTAAACCAGACAAAACTTACATACTGGCAGGTGAAATTTGGGCTGCAAGTTCTAAAACTGAATTTGGCCAGAAGTCTAATTCCCAGTCGTATAGACTAGGATAAATGTGCTTCTGTAACTTGCTTATTTTAAGGGGTGAATACTTTCAAATAAGGGTGTTTTTACCATGGGGGAAAAAAAATAATAAAATTCATGTTCATGATTTGATTCCACATCACAAGTTATAATAACCTAAGTTTGCTCACTAGCATGGTCTTTTGTTCATACATTCTACATCTACTCTATTGCTTTGGAAAGGCCTTAGCAGAGGAAGGTCAATCTCAGCAGTCAGACTGAGTACTGATACTTGATGTATGCAACTTTTCAGTGTCTTGATCTTGACAGATCATCTCAGCCTCCTGGTTTGTGGAGATAAAAAAGAGATAGGCCTGGCTTTTATGTTCTCTCATAAGAAGTGGGAAAGAACCAGCTAGGACACGTTTAAGAATATACAGACAGCCAGGTCTTTTTTTTTTGATTGTTGTTTTCCTAAAGCATCTGTTAGTAGAAAGTCCCAAAGTATCAAATACTTTTTTAGTTACTTTCCGGTACTGTTAAGTAGCTATGGTATATAGGGCTTCTATGATTGCTTAGGATTAAGCTCGTGCAAAGCAACATTTGCAGGATCCTGTTGTCTTTGTTCATAACTTTACCAGACTTCGGGCTGATTATATTTGAAAATATTACTGCATTATATTGTAGCCATCTCTGATAATAGATTATTAAAATAGTAAACTCTTTCGTACCTGCTGAAAAAATGCTGCTTATAAAAAAATAATGTTTCTTGGAACAAAGACATGGTACATATCACAGTGGACTGGCCTTGGCATTCTCCCAGAGTCTGGCAAATTATAAACCTCTGAAAATTCAGGCTGAACTAGAGCCTTCCACAATTTACAAGCTAGATCCTCTATAGGTTTTCTCCAAATTGAATTTGCTTTATTCCCTTGCATCTTCTATGCTGATGAGATTGCGTATATGCCATCCTCACTTTTCCTAAAAGGACTCTCAATGACTCCTTCTGGCACTTGGTTTATTCCAACGCAAAATCGTAACTTGGAAAATCTATGGGTTTTTTTGTTTTTTTTTTTTTAAACAGAAAAGACCCAGCTGTGCTGGGAGTTGAAATGGGAATGTCTCTAAGGAATTCTCTCCTTCCTGTGGGGAGATTTTTTCCTAGTCCTGTGTTCTACTCCACTTGGCTGTGCAAACCCCAGGCAGGCTGGTGTGGGGTGACACCATTCAGGTCTGCTTCTTGCAGTAAGCAGTGGCTGGCTCAGTATTTATCCAGTAAACTGGATTCAATCAAGTTAAATAGCTATATCCTCCATCTTTCATTCAGCTTTGCTTTACAGTCCTAAGAAGCTTTGAGCTGTCTTTGACTTTGATCCAGCAGAACAGGGGAAAAAAATTAAAGAAATGGGATCACAATAAAGCACATTCCGCTAACTAAATGCTAACTCACAGTTAAAAAAGCAGAATACTTGTAATGAATGCTGTTGTACATTTATCTTAATGTATTTTAACACTATTAGATGGTCATTAAAACTACCTTCAGTATATTTGGTGGTCGTAAGTAAAAAGTCAAGGTTGTATAATTTGTACAATTTAATATTTCCTACAGCACTGCAAGTAATTTTGTCTTACATAACCTTTTATTGTCAATCAAAATGACAACAAACAGCTCTTTTTCATTAAGATATATACTTCAATAATCAACTTTTAGCAGCTTTGGAAGCACATTTTAAGGAAGTATAAAGATGTTCCAGCATTTCTTCAAGATACTTTATTTCTTCTTGACAGCGTTTTATTTTACAGAAGTGTAAAAGAAGCGTCAGGTTATTGTGTATGTAATCATGGCTAATTTTGAACTTCAAAAACTTCTCTGTGATCTTAAAAGCTTTTCATTTGTTCGTAGGCACAGGTTTGTACAAGCCCTGTGCAACATCTGTGCGCTGTTTTAACGAATAGCTATAGTGGTAGCTCTCCCACCCAAATGTTTAATTACATTTGAAAAGTGGCTTAAGCTCTTATACGACTTTGACATGTAAAAGCACCATCACAAACATCCACAGTTTGAACCTGGCAATGCAAGGTGCTGGGCTTTCATGGAAAAATCCTGCGTCCCTGAATCCCACTGAGATTGCTGGGTGAGCAGCATCTCAGAAGACATGGTCAGTGCTTTGTTCAATTGGGAGTATCTGGCAACTCATAAGTCTCTGGCAAATCTCTCACGTGCTTTGGTGTGCTAGGAATTTTGAGTCACAGCGCTCAAATACTTAGCTGACACTTCAATGAAATTAGAGATCAATCAAATAGGAAAACATAATTGTGTGGGCCCTTGTTCCCAAACACATTCTCCATTATCCCAACATGTTTTCATCAAAAAGACTCTGTTACTGGGAACATCAGGCACATTGACACAGCCAAAACATATTGTAATGTTAATATATTATTACATGTACCAAGTAATTCACTTTTCATTCAGATAACTAAATACAACTAAAATTAATCATATTCATCAGTAATATTTTTAACTTTCTAGTCAGTTTAACTGCATTTGAGGAAGCCATAGATCTATTGCAAAGTAGTTTAAAATTTGTTAAAATGTATTCTTTTAAAAAATATATTAAAACACCAATTTTTAGAAATTAGTATTGATTATTGGTCCTTCAAAAAAATCTTGAAGGAATAAACCTTTTCCTCTGTATTTAATATCTAAGCCAGAAGATTGTCTTCAAATACTTCTCGATGTACCATTTTAATAATTACATGTAACACGTAATTCTTAAAAATTAAAATATATTTAAGAATTCAATGTAATTCTAATAACCAATTTAGTATCTTTGTAAGAGTCTGAAACACTTATTTTTAAGGTTTATAGTAGAAAAAGAACAGAGTTAATTATTAAACAATGACGAAAATTCACTGTTTTGGTGAAACTATACCTTCTTATGTTAACTGGAAAATTTGATACTATTTGTGTTCAAGCAAAAATACACTATTAACTCTGAAAAACACATGAGTGCTTTTAGGATTCTTTCACATTTAACCAATCCTGTGGTCCCTGATGTTAGCTGCAGAACTGCCGCTGGTGTCACCAGGAGCAGCACTGACCCCATCAAGTTTCTACTTGTGCTGCTGGATCTGTCCCACCACTGAAAGTCCAGAGCAAGGGTGAGGCTTACAGTAATGCCTATTTATAGTTGCTGCTTGCTCTGGGAAGCACAATCAGAGAATGAAACGGGATATGTCTGTCCAGTTAGGTGATCAGGAACCTTCAGGGGAGAGAAACAGCGAGCACTGCCTGGGCTGTCAAGAGAGGGACGCCGTGCCTGCGTCTAGCAGGCCACCCAAAATGAGGCAGGGGCTCCTTGCAGTACCCGCCCAGTGCCCACTCTCATAGGAGTCACTTGCAGTTTTACATTTAATCAGGTTTGCTTTTGGATTGTTTAGCGTACAGCAGTTTTTGCTAGAGAAGTTTCATTTCTGACAGTCGTTGTTCATCTCCTCTTATTATAGTGCTTTTTGGCATATCCTAACAGAAGCAGACTTGACCTGCAGGTCAGATTTTGATACAGCCAAGCCACTCTCAAAGCTATAGCAACCAAGATAATCTCCTTCCCTGTACTAAAAAATGCTAGATAAAAGTAGATATTAATAAGGCAGCTGTTTAACGTCAACATTTGGAAATAATAAGCTGTTTCCTCCGCATTTCTATTTTATATGGTGTAGGCCTCTTTAGTGATTGAAAGTCTACGATTAAAAAACACTTGCAGTGATGTAGGAAAAGGTGTTTATTCACACTACACAAAGATCATCTCATCAATATTTCTGCTGTAAGATGCTGAGAAGACTCTGTTGTCATTACTGTATGAGTCCTGCAGAGTATCTGAGGGAAGAGAATCTGAGGGAAACATAAGGCATGTTCTTTACTTGTGCTGTGAGTCACACCACCTAAATCAGACTCAATTAAACAGCATATGCCCTTCTGGCTGGATCCCAAAGCTGTTGCTCACTGTCGCTGCTTTTAGTTGACCCTACAGCTTCATGTCTGCAGTGCCTTTACATCTGCTAAGAAGAGTGTGCCATGCCACATTTGTTCTGGCTGCTGTTCTCCTTTGGTGATTCCAATCTGGAGGTCCCCCAGCGTGTTTGCCCTCTCTGTTTTAGGGGAATATATAAGAGGAGAACAGAAAGTCCTTGGGTTTGGCTTGACTGTTGGAATCAACTGCTCCCAGCACAAACAGTTGCATGTCACTCCTCTACCTTGGTATCTAAGGGGAGAGCTATCAAAATGCCAGCAGGAGATTTTCAGGGCAAAAATACCTCTGAATATTTTCTCAGATGAGTACTCATAGCTGCTTCCCTTTGCACAAAGGATTTCACCATGAAAAGCTTACCTTTCTGCATATTTGCCAGCAGCAAATCAAGTAAGTTCGAAATAAGAAGAAAGTCCATGCATCAGTTTCCAATACCTGAGAATTTGGAAATAAATGTTTGCTTCATTGAGCCCTCTCTGCTTTCTAGTAAGGGCAAAGAAAGTATACTGTGTTCTTGCCTGGCCTCCTGCCCTCTTGTCTCTGACAGGGATGGCCAGTGGCTCTGTGCCTTCACCTCCACCCTGGTGTCAATCCACTTACCAGGATTCTGGCAGGTCACTGGGCTAACCGCCGTGAGAAGGTGATCTTCCCTCTAATCTCCTGCCAGACTGCTTTCTTGGCAAGAACCCATGTTGGATACATGACATTCAGTCTACTTTTACTTTTAAACCTCTTGTACAAGGGCACCATTTTCTAGTTCTCTAACCTTAGGACCATTTCATTTAAATTTGCAGCCCTCTGCTGCTACCTCCATTTTGATGACATCCACTTACACAACAAGTGTAAAAACCGAAGTCTGGAATATTTACCATGATAATGCTACCTATCAGATACTCTAAGTTTAAAAAGAAATCTAATGTAATTTCATTTTTTCATACAAGTTTTGTGTTTTATTTTGTATTTCGATGCATTACACAAATCTAAAAACATTATGATACAAAAATGGATATACTGTCTGTGGTGAATATAACTTGCAAGTGTATAGCCAGAAGCATTTTCAGAAACTGGAAGAATTTATAACAGAAAATGGAAAATTAGAGGGAATAGTTCCATAATACTATTCTGATATATGTGTGATGAACAGTTCTTACTGTTAATTACTAAACCATAAGAGGTCTTCTTAATATATTCACATTTAGTAAGTCAAGCAAAGAATGTATCTGTTGCCCTGTAGGTTTTTTCCTGTGGTTATAGAGACTGAGTTCTAGCTATGTTATCACTTATTCAAAGGAATGACCCAAGTAAGGCAGATTTATGATTGCCTAGCAGTCAGTCACAGTCAGTCTTTGCAGCTAATAGTTTTTATCTCTAAGACACCATAGTAAAGTTACAGATACATATACAGATATTCTGTTTAAGTGTCTCTCTGCAAGGCCTTATGTATCTGCCTGTAAATGACAATGAAGAAATACTAGACAAAGCTGCCTGAGTTCACTAGGCACACACAGTACAATTCACAGAAGTGTCTGGTCCTGGGCGTTCTCTAAAAGTGGAAGGAGATAATTATTTTCCAAAGAGGAATAAGATACAGTAATAATAGTAGTGTTATGCAAGCAACATGGTTTAATTTCTAGTTCCAGATAGATAATATGCTTGCCATATTTCTGAGTGAGTCTTTTACTACGCCTGAAGTATTATATAATGAATTATTGAGTGCAGACAAGAGCATATTGTTAGGGTATTCACTATCACAAGCTATGTGTGTCCAAGTAGACTGCTAAAATCTGTAGGAAAAGTTTCCATCTATTAGCAAAAATTATCTTTTAGCAACTAGGGAACACAATTCTCCCTAGCTGCTTTTCGAGAAAATTGGAAGCAAAACATTTCAAAATCAGAAAGAATGTATCTAGTGGCAACAAGTTATGAGTTAAAAACCCCATCTAATAGTAAACATAGTGTACAGCCTTGAGTCAGTGATAAGAACAATGTGTGTATGCATATTTGTTAAAAAAAGAGTACATTTATCAGCAAGATCCTTCAGAAACAGAAGTTTAAAGGAACTTCATTATTGAAAGCTGTACCTATATATATATATTTTTTTTTTTTCCAGAAAATGCACTATACATAAGGACTCTTACAGCATTATCCACTGCATTTTATAAATCTGTTTCTCTGTAGGAATATGCATTGAATATGTCTTAGCAAATGAACTGCAAGAAAGGAGAAAAGAATCATAAACTCTATAAATGAAAATATTGTTCAGAAATGGGGAAAAGCAGAGCACGTGGCATTACTTCATCAAAGAAATATGATTGCATACTTTAAAGTAACATTTTCTTATTGCAATGCATGGAGAGCAACACATGTAGGAAAAGAGTAACCAGCGTGGTCATTTGTGACCATCTGAGAGCAGAGAAATCTGCAGGCACACACTGTGCACACACAGATCCACCAAGTCTGATGAGAGGAAGATCACAGGGTAACGTATGTTTGACAGTATCTTTACACTCATTTTATAGAGCAAATTATAGACTGAGTATTAAAAAAAAAGTCCAAAGGAAAGTAAGCAAACGACACTGATCTGTATAGTGACTTAACCCTCTGAATTAAATGGCTCCCTCACATATTTTTGAGTCACCGTAACTACTTAAATTATTTGTGAAATGACTCACTAAAATGCATGTTAAGGAGAAATGGTGTTTTTCTCTATTTAGTGTTAATCTTTCTGATGAGGCTGATAGTTTTTTTATGAAAAGCCTGACTGATGCCACCACCTGCTGACTTGGGATCATTGTATCAGATTATTTCCTACTACCACCTGCTGTAGTGAATAGAGCTGGAATTCAGCTGATGTTTTTACATACTGGTGACAAGACTGTAACCATTTCTGTAACCTGTATTTTATTCTAGGTATTTCCCTGGGAATATTCTGCTAATTTTAGCTAGCTCAAAGTGCTGCAATTCTGAATCAAAGAATTCAGAAACTGATGACTCAGGTTTTAAGAATTATGCTTTCCTTACTCATAATTAGTTTGGTTCCCTACCAAATCCAAATATTTGCTTTAAATTTTTACTCTTTTTTACTCAATTTGTACTTGTTTTATATAGGGTTAATTGGAAAGAAGATACTAAGCCATGAAGGATGGTGTATCTGTAATAATTAAACCTCGTTATGCATAAATTAGGATGTAGACTGTTTCTCCTGGAAACATAAACAAGCAGACATTCAGAAATCACCGTAACTACTATTTCTGCCTGAACAATTTCACAGGAATGCAAACATCACAGAGCCACACGTGATTCACCCCTGTGAGCATTGATTTGATGTGGCCAGTCTTACAGAATGGCTACTTTCCAGGTAACTCACTAGATAGATAGACACACTTTGTAGTTCCATGCTTTGTAGCAGCAGTTTTCCGGAGGAAGTCTGCATGTGAGCCAAGTACATTTCCCCGTAAGAGGACCGCATGCCACTGAAGTCCCTCTCAGGTCTCTAGGTAACTCTGTGATCAAGAAACAGTCTCATAATTTTCTTAAGTATTGAATAAAAGTGCTCATTACTGTCTTGAAGTGTAATGAAAAAAGCTTATCATTATGCATGTGTGGGAGAATAATGTTAAAATTATAGTGGGACTAAGGGTTTCTCATTCTTTAGTAACAAATGCATTATTGAGTACAGAAGCTTAATATGTCTCTGGTTTTAGAAATGAAAATGTTTAAAAGATTAATTGAGTCTTAAGAAGGAAAAAAAGGAGGGAATAAAAATGTCTTCTTGGCTCAAATTCAAAGTACTTTTATTCAAAGTATTATTATTCAAATACTGTCCATTTGTGTTTCTCCAAGTTCTTAGTTAAATGACCTGATGACTTTGCTTTAGGGCTTAGCAAACAGGGTCTCAACACAACACAACACAACACAACACAACACAACACCCTTTGATTGGCAGGAAAGTCTGAGGATTGTCAATAATAGTTATTTGGATTTCGCTAGTAACATTAAAGTTTGTGCCCTAGGTTATCGAAAGCACAGATACTCTCTACTGGTTTTAGCCAAATGCCTCACTTTTTGGAAGTGGTCTTATAAGTCTTATATGAAGTGTAATAGTGGCATCTCAGGAAAACATTGTAAGCTCTTACCAAATCTGTTTTTGAAGTGTTGATGGAAGTATCCTTGTACTTCAATATCAAACTCCCAGAAATTACAAATTTAGTACACTTGGTGACCTGTCCATTCAGCAGTCTTATCTTCAAATCTGTTCAGGATCATAAATATTTAAGGCATATATTTTGGGACCTGCTTGGTGCTATATGAAGTTGTTACCTTTTTGTTCAGTGGCTGAACCAATTTTTTATTTTAGTTCCTGTATTCAGACCGAATCTAAATTCTCCCTCCCCCCTTCTTTTCCCTTTCCCCCCCCCAAAGTTCTTGACCATTGAACGTAAAAGAAAGAACTGGAAAAGCTTCCACCTTGAAGCTATTTCTTTCAAGCTGCCAAAAATAAAGCAAATTATTCCAGTGATAAGGAAACAAATTCTGCCCAGTAAATCCAATTTGAAGTCCTCAACAAGAATGATGTAGGATTGTTCTTTGGGTTTATTTTCTGTTGCCATGTTAATGAGATGAAACCATGCAACAGAAAGATGATCTAACTGCTATACTGTAACAGATTTTCCACCAGAGAAATGGGAAGTATATAATATGTAATGGAACACCATCAAGAAAACGGGTTACAAGCATGCCCAGCTTACTCTACTGAACAGCCAATGGAAACACACGATTAAATCTTCTTTGGAAGAAAGTGGATTAAACATGGGTTTTTCCCCTGATGAATTTGGTAACTGCTGGCTGGGATAAAACAACTCTCCTCCTTCACTAGTTTCATAAATCTAAAACTAAATTCAGCCCAAATCATCTACTGAACTTGGATTTATTTATAAAAATAACAATTTATCTGTATTCCTTGAAGATAATTAATTAGTCCAGTTATGGCATCACTACTTTCTGCAAGGTCAACATGTACAATCTGGCTATCAGGAGATACATGTCAAAGCCTTACAGAATAATGGACTCCAAAACAGCTTGAAAATATAACTGAAATGGGTTTTCCACCCACAACTTTGAATGTTGATCTTATATGGGCTTGTTGCAATAAACACAGTTCCTTACCTACATCTTTTGCTTTGCCATGGAAGCCCTCATCAATCCTTTGTCTTGGTAGTCAGTTTGGTATTCTTGTGAATCTCTCAGCTGGGAAAAGTAGGGCATGAAGGAAGTTTAAAAAACTGTGTATTTGGAAAAACCAGAATGAAGGTGGTAGCTTCTGGTGTGTGAATTCAGTGGTTATCAGCTGGCAGAGAACTGACAACTCTTTTTCTAGAAGTTTTCTTGTGAGATATGAGCATACACTCTCTCCAGGAATAGCCTGTTATTGCTATACATGGTTTCACTCTCCTTTTGTCTTCAGCAATTGCATAGTCAAAGTTAGAAATTCTAATATATGAATGGTGTTCTAATAAGGAATGAGAATATCTTGTCCAGTGAGATACTACAAAGATCCATGAATTTGTGATGTTCCCACATTTGCATAATATGACTCTAATGTGAAAACAGTGAAATTAGTGCAAAACCAGCTCACATTTCCCCTGAAACACCACACTGTGGTATGAGGATGCCTCGTGATGCTCTGTGTTGTGCTCTAAGTAATCTTTTTTATCACGCTATAGAGCCACACTTAGCACAGTGAATGAAGTTCAGATGCCTCTGGATCCTGGCAGTCTTTGTGCAGCTCACTCGTACGGACATAGATTTTAACACAAATTTTTGGTTTTGAGGAATTTAATTCCTGCTAGAGCTAGCATTTCTAAATGGCATGGGGTGCCACTGGGTAAACACAGATTTGACTTAGCACAGTTCGGAGCAATTCACTAGCTATTAACAATTTGATGCTCACATTTTATGACTTCTGTTTGTGTCTCGGAATGGTAAACTTATATTCTCTTGTGGACTAATTTTAGGGGACTACCCAGAGTAGGACTCTGGAAAAGCCTGGTAGCTAGGAGTGTGCTATGTAAGCCAAATTATCCCTGGCATAACTGACAGGGTTGATATGAGAGATGAATTGGGCCCTATGTCTTTTTACTGTAGGGAATACTTTCTCTTGAGCCAAAGTAACAGCTGCAGTGTGCTTGTGACTTAAGAAAAAAAAAAGCTTGCTTTTTTGGCAGAGTGCGCATGCCTTTGTCTACACAGTCCACTAATTCTTATTTTTCTGAATGATTTGTATAGGTTCACTTGTACATCTCAGGTCAGTGTTTTCCCCTTATGTGCTCTTCTCTAAGAGCACGCAGTGACCTACACTTGTCTCCCCTTGAAAGCTGAAATTCCCCTGGCTGATACAACAGGTGCACTGTGCTGATGGAGCCCAAAGACCAGGGGAAGTTCAGAGCAGGATTCCCGTCCCAGGGTTAGGAGAAAGCACAGAGCAGTCTGCCAGCTTCTGTCCTAGGACACTGAGCCCTGGTATGCATGTCCATGGTGCTTGCACAACGCTGGGTGTAATAACTTGTAGCTGGCACATGCCTCCTTGCTTTTCTTCCCAGGGGATTTGTAATGATATTAAAGTGCCTGTCTTCACTTATAACACAAAGAAATCATTATAATCAACCATAAGCTTCTTAAATTAGTCGCTATGACTGCCAGGCATATATTTACTTGTTTGCAAATAACACTTTTTGCCAGTAAGTTAGTTTTCATAGACAATACTTCAAAATTGTTCGTATCTAAAATAACATAGGATCTCAATAAGAACTAGGGGAAGGAAGTTCCAATTACATGGCACGGTATGCAGTACTTTCCAGTCTTTATGTAAGCCTGTATTTCTCCAAATAAAACTTGGCACAAGACTTCATGTTAAACAATATAAAGTAACGAACTTTCAGTTACCTTTTGATTAAGGGAAGACTTGTTGTGCAGACATTAAGCTTAGAATAAACCACCATTGTCCAAAACCTGTTATAGTGTGAATGAAGGTAGTAGCTTAGGGAAAAAAACCCTAACAACACTTGTTTTTTTTTCAGGAGAGCTTTTGAATCAGCCTGAGAATGAAAAATATTATTATACCAAACTGTTGAATCAGTTTATAATATGGTTCAAAACACCTACAGATTTCTACTGGTTTTTATACAATTTCATTGATTTCACTGCCTTTAAATTCTGTGAGTTCATGGGTTGACCTACAGAGTCCCCCTGAATTGCTCCCCTGAGCCCTGGTACCGTCAGTTATCCACACTGCACACACTGACGAGCTCCTGGGCTCCCCCTGGAGTAACCAGGCTGGTTGAAGGGACAGTCCACTCCAGCTCCATGCAGTGAGGGTGGATGGGACCATGCCAAGTTTAAACTCCTGGCTCACCTGAGAGCACCTCTCACAGCATCCCTGCTCTCTTCACACCTTCACCTTTATACGCTACTCTAGTGCTCATAGACCTTCCCGCCCTTCTCACAGCACCGTAGAAGACCTCAGAACTGTGCTATCTGTGTGCATTGTTTCTTTTTACTTCATACTTGACCAGTGATAATTTAATTTTAAATGCCTTTTGTTTGGACCCTATGGTCATTTAGCCTCTATTTTACTCGTGTCAGTGACAATACGTTTGTAATTCAGTGCAACATATATGCTGTCCTTATGTCCTGTGGGGGTTTCATGGGTAGATCTTCCCCTCCCCAGCCAGCCCCTGGGGCTGCAGCTGGGCTAGTGGGTGCACAGGCACTCTGGGAGGGGAGCAGAGGACCAGGCAGGATGGTGCAGGGTAAGGTGAAGGAGGAGAGAGCTGGATGGAGGATGAGGCAAACAGCATTGGACCTACATTGGCTTTAAGTTATTTGGACTATGCCCAGAGTCCTTGCTGAAAGGCAGTCTCTGATAATGTTGTGATGGATGATGCTGCTGACCCCGAGTTTCATGAGAAAAGCAAAGCTGCCTGCAGTGGCAGTGGCTGGGATGCAGGAACAGCCCAGCTGCCACTGCACAGGGAGTTCACCCGCATGCAGCAGGGCAGCCAGCCATCTCCCTCCAACAGCACAGCTTCAGCAGCTGACTGCAGCTGGAGCTGTGCGGGAGGCATGGCAGGGCACAGATGGCAAGGGCCATGGGATAGGCTTCGAGCCAGGCCCACTGCAAGGCTCGGTGTCTGAGCAAGGCCAGCCTGCTCCACACAACAGTAGCCTTGACTAGTGGGGACCTGAGCTGCTCCTGACCTTGTGCCAGGGATGAGGTTGCTCCACGGTGTGTGTATATATGTTATAAATATAACCTCTGGGACTTCTCAGGATAAGGTGATGAACAAGTGACTGCAAACCAACTGAGATTTGTGGGGTGGGTTGTATCCTGACAAGAACTGTAAATAAAGAGCCTGAGGACTGATTTAAATTGTATTCCACAAGACAGAAAAATGCCAAGGTATAATAAAAGGCAGTGAAATATATACTTTATATAGTCTTCTTTTCCAAATAAAATGTTAATGTCCCACTTTTTATAGCAATTTCACTTACCTAAATGTTACCTTTGCCTTTTCTGAGCAACTGACTTTTATGCTGCTATTGTTTTCCACTTTGTGATTTTCAGTCAAAACCACTTAGTAAAAGACCACTTTAAAAAAATGGAGGCAAAAGCAAGTTAAAGGATTTAATAGCTAATCTGTGGTAGATCATACTGAACCTACTCAATGTGCATTTTTACACATCCTACTCTTTTATCTGGTAAGCCTTATCTACTGCAGCATGTTAAGCGTACAATGCAAATATTTGAATAATCATGACAGAATTGCAATTCCGTTTGTCCATGCAATCCTAGTGAAACCCTGAGGAAGGCTTCAGTGAGCACTGGTTTCAGGGAGCACAGAATACCCTTGTATTTCATTCACTTGCAAAGTAATTGGCACAACATTCCTCATTCCAAACATATCCGCTGAAAGAGATAAGTGAAGAGAATAAACAGTGTAAATAGATGGATTTACTTCACTAATGTGGGAGGCATTTTGAAGGCAAACTGTTCAATAGCATGCTTTAATGTCAATGCAGATTTAATGAGGTCAGAATGCATTACATCACTGAGGACTGCACTTGCAGATGTAAACCAGCATAGTTCCACTGCCTTAGCTGGAGCTTTACCACTCTATAACTTTCAGCCTTGAAAAGTCTTACCAAATATTCTCAGTTGTTTCTCCTTTCTTCCTCTTCTGTTTCTTTGTATCCTATTTTCTCCAGACTTTGCCCTCTGTTGTTTCAGTAGGTCTAATTATTCTCTTCTTCCTCTTTACCTTGGTCTCTTTCTCCAGGAACCTTTTGTCCTTTGTTTCACAGACTCATAGAATGATGTGGGCTGGAAGGAACCTCTGGAGGTCATCTAGGCCAACCTCCTGCTCAAAGCAGGGCTAATTTCAAAGATAGTTCAGGTTGCTCAGGGCTTCCTTGTCCAGTTGGGTTTTGAGTATCAACACGGATGGAGACTGCGCAGCCTCACTGTGTCCCTCTTCCAGTGCTCAACCCCTCATTAGAAATTTTATTTTTAGTATTTCATTATGTATTTTTGCAGTTCTGCTCTTTTAAGTGGCTTCCATAACTCTACAGCTTAGTTTCATCCTTGTGTCTGACTCCACCCTTCTACCTCCTAAAGTTGTAGCAAATACACTATTTCCAGCCTTTCTGAATTTTCTGATGTACTTACATTTCTTCACAATAGAAATACACCCCTTCCTTTGATATACAGGGTTATATTTACTTCTCACAAGATTCAAACTGATGCCATATGGGTAGAGGTCATGTTGAATGACCGCAGCTTATTGCCCAAAGCCATTCAGGTAATGGGAATACTACTAGAACTGCCTAAAACCCCTTGTTATTCTACTTTGCTCCTGCACAGCTAACCCATCTTGCATTTGAAAATCAGACTTATGCCTAATACCTGCAGAGCTTCAGTAGTTTCTGGAAGTATAGTGGCTGCTAAGTATGAAAAGGTGTTTGATTTGAATGCCTGACACTGCCTGAATAATAAGCTTCATGTTTGGAAGTTTACTTTTTGTTTAGGATGAAACTTTGAAGAAACAATTGAAAATATTGGCTCAGTTGGCACTGTATTTTGAGCAGTAGCCCCATGGCACTGCCAGGAGCTACTGAAAAAACACTGGCAATCTACATAAATGTTGTCAATTTTAAATTGCTCTAAACAGTCAAATCTTTAGACTGAGGTGGACTGTCAGTGTTTACTATGGAAGAGCTGGTGTGTCATTCTGATGGAGAATACAGGGAAAGTTAAGCCCATTAAGATCAGATTTAAGAAAAGTAATCTTACTGTTTTGAAAATATTCAAATTTTGAAGTAAATATTGCCTTTTCTAAAATATTGGAAATACAAACATAAATGTATACATAAATTGTTAAAAAATTGAGACATCTGCTAATACTTACTTTGAAACGAGCTACCATGAAGTTCTGTGCTTTAAGTGAGAACTCTGAACTCTGACTTCCCTGATGCTTAATGCTTCTGCTCATTTCTTTGAAAAATAATTTTACAAATCATAAACAAGTGAAACATCACATCTTAATCAGTTGGTATTTGCTTATGCTTAATGAACTAGTGCCCATTTACTTCATCACTGACAAGCCGTTTGAGTTGTCTAAGGAAGGAGGCAACTTGCTGTGCTCTGATTACTGTTTCAACAAGTGAGATTCAAAAAGGGGCAAATTCTCATTTGCTGGAGAAGTCTCATGTATGTGCAACAATCGGTCCCTTAATTTCTTCTCATTGTTCATGCATTTTACTACAGTCAGTATAATCAAAGCATTCATCATTAAACTTCGCTCTACCACTACATGAGCACCCTATGGGTTATCCCATGCAACTTAGGATACACACATCTTGGGAAACTAAAACGAGCCTCTATCTTCATGCTTTTGTGCTGGTGAGGATGAAGCTCTTTCCACCCACCTTCTGTCTTTCTCACCACCCAATGCTGAGAACTGGAGTTTTGTTTACATGTCATGGTCGGTCTTCTCCAGTGTAGGCAGTTTAAAAGAAATAGTTTGGAATTCTTGCTTCTTGTTGGATTACTTCGATATTCATGGTATTTGGAAACATAGGCTTTCCATTTGTTCTCACTTTGCAGAAGCCTTCAGATCTCAGATATTTGTTTCATGTCATATAACAGTGCTTATCAGTGACCCACATAGAGAAAACAGTTTAATATGCATCTGAGAGCTGCCGTCTTCAAAGTGTTCAAGAAGACAACTCAGTATTCCACAAAAGAATTAATATTCTCAAGACTATGCTGCATACCAATATACTTTAGAACAATCCAAACATCCCTTCTACAATCCTGAACTCTGACAGGGGATATCGAGCTTTGCTCTAGCAGTGAAGGTTCTTCCAGAACTAGTCACTTTTATTCAAAGCCTGATCAGCTCATTTCTCTCATTTCAGGAGAAGAAAACTTGTTCTCCCATTCTGTTTCTACCTCATGAGATTCCTAAAATCACAGGTAAGTCAGATGACGAAACAGTCTTAAAAGAGAGGCATTTCAAGCTCAAAGGCCATCCTTGAGGTCATTTTGCCTTTGACAGAGCGGTCACTGACTCCTAGTACCACAGTAAGAGCAGAGAAAGAGAAGGGATGAGCTCAGTTCCACTCGCGCGCTCTGTTCCCTCCAGCCATACAGTAGTTTATCGCTTCTTAAGTTCATAGAATCATAGAACAACAGAATGGTTTGAGTTGGAAGGGACCTTCTAGTTCTAACCCCCCTGCCATGGGCAAGGACACCTTCCACTAGAACATGTTGCTCAAAGCCCCGTCCAACCTGGCCTTGAGCACTTACACATCTTAAGGTTGCTGAAAAGCAACCACTGTACTCATAGAGTGGCTGTCAGAGCACAGCCTCTTAACACCCTGTGCTAGGTAGGGCTGATAATCCGCAGCCTCCATCTATGTAAGGGATGCAGGGCTCCCTGAGTGCTGGTACAAGCAGTTTTATGGAGACTTTGCCCAGACAGAACAACCTAAATGGGGGACCCCGTGTTCAGAAACAAAACAAGTCCCGTCTGTCGACACCACGGTGTCAGACCTGGCCTTGAGATCTCCTTCCTGCGAAGCTGTGTGGGGAAGAGCCTTCACCCTGGAGCTGACCTGCAGGGCAGAGTGACCGGCGGCTTCCTGTGAGCAACTCTTGAGCTCCAGGGGACACCCCCGGCCCTCGCAGCGCTGCCTTTGCGCTTCTCAGGGTGAACTCGGCATTGCCAGGCTTCTCGGAAGCCCGGTTTTTCTCTTACATGACACGTCCCTCGGGCTCTAACGCCAGACACCGGCTGACGGGCGGCGGCTTGCGGCGCCCCATGCCCCAGCCTCCTCCTGCGCAGCCCGGCGCTGC
>NW_009912842.1:0-8797 GCF_000696875.1 Nestor notabilis | reverse complement strand
CTGCTGTAGCTGAACCCAGGACACTCTGTTACAAACATTTTCAAAAATAGATTATGCTTCAATAGTTCTCCTAACAATTGCAAAGATTGAAAGCCACAGGCAAGAGAAAATAATTTACACAAAGTGCTGTAAACATTAGAACTCTATTTGGGAACGTCAGAGTATAAAATAAGTTAAGCATTTCACATTAGAACTGGCTGGACAAGAGTTGCGATAAACGGTTCAATGTCCAGTTGGAAAACAGTAACAAGTGGTGTCCCTCAGGGGTAGGTGTTGGGACCTGTCTTGTTCAACATCTTTGTCAGCAACATGGATAGTGGGATTCAGCGCCCTCTCAGCAAGTTTGCCGATGACGCCACGCTGTGTGTCTCGGTTAATACACTGGAGGGAAGGCATGCCATCCAGAAGGGACCTGGACACACTCGTGAGGTTGGCCGATGCCAACCTTCTGAATTTTAACCAAACCAAGTCCAGGATCCTACACTTGGGTTGGGGCAATTGCAGGCATAGCTACAGGTTGGGTGGAGAAGAGATTCAGAGCAGCCCTGCGGAGAAGGACTCGGGGGTGCTGGTTGATGAGAAGCTTAACATGAGCCAGCTTCAGTGTGTGCTTGCAGCCCAGAAAGCCAACCGTATCCTGGGCTGCACCAAAAGAAGTGTGACCAGCAGGTCAAAGGAGGTAATCCTGCCCCTCTACTCTGCTCTCGTGAGACCTCACTTGGAGTATTGTGTCCAGTTCTGGTGTCCTCACCATAAAAAGGACATGGAGCTGTTGGAGCAAGTCCAGAGGATGGACACAAGGATAAGGGGGCTGCTGGAGCATCTCCCTTATGAAGACAAGCTGAGGAAGTTGGGGCTGTTCAGCCTGGAGAAGAGAAGACTGTGTGGAGACCTCATAGCAGCCTTCCAGTATCAGAAGGGGGCCTACAAGGTTGATGGAGAGGGACTCATCATCAGGGACTGTAGTGACAGGACAAAGGGTAATGGGCTCAAACGTAAACAGGGGAATTTTAGGTTAGATATAGGGAAGAAGTTCTTTACAGTGAGGGTGGTGAGGCACTGGAATGGGTTGCCCAAGGAAGTGGTAAATGCTCTGTCCATGGCAGTGTTCAAGGCCAGATTGGACACAGCCTTGGGTGACATGGTTTAGTGCGAGATATCCGTGCCCATGGCAGGGGGGTTGGAACTAGATTATCTTAAGGTCCTTTCCAACCCTAACTCTTCTGTGAATGTATGATTCTATTGCTCTACTGACACCAGTGCTGGTCACATGCTATAAGAAGTTGTGACCTGTGGCTCACTTAGGAAATAAGTGTGGCAGGAAACTCGAAATCTGTGAATCTTTATAAAATGGTTAGCCTTCCTTTCTGTTTTTAAATGTACATGCAAGACTATCAATATTCAGAGTGGTGATATCTATTCTATATCTGTCCATTTTTAAAATACATCCATCTACTTTTCTTCTATAGCAATATCAAAAATCTCTTGTGCAAATTCTACTGTCAAAAGTGTAGGCCATCCTTTCATGGCGATCTGTAAAACAACTGAAAAAATATTATCTTGCCCCTGTAGAAACAAACTTACCAACCAAATTAATGATTTATGCTTTAACAGCTTTTTGTCTTTCTCTCAGGTATTAAGAAATTCACTTACAAAACAGCCAGTCTTTAAAATGTATGCGGCTTTACAGCTGCTAGTGTGAATTAGTTATGAAAATACCATTACCCTACAGGAAAATGACAATGACCTAGCACATGGTCATCTAATTAAATTAAGCCCCTCAGCTTCAATAGCATACTAAAAATACATACATCTATAGTAAGAAATGCTCTGGGATTTAACAAGTCTGGAAATAAGAATAAAATTTACTCTCCCTTAAAGAACACAGGAAACATGCCAGTGTACCAGAAGAAAATACAACTCTAAAGCAGTATTAAACTTACTAAACTTGAAAATGTGACACTGTCAGTTAACGTTAATGTAACATTGAACAGATCCTCAACTGGCGTAAATTGGCCTAATCTCATTAAGGACAGCAGAAATATACTAATTTACATGTGCCTTGAATCTGTCCTTAGGGCTTTTTTCTCTTCCACTCATCTATTCCTGGAGCTCAAATAACACTTTAGTAATAATAATAACGAATACATTTCACTAACAATTTCAGTCATCTACAGCTTTGAAAGGTCATGTCTGAAACCTATTCTATGACTAATCAGAGACATAGTTCCTATCAGCATCTTCCTAATTAGGCCATTCTTCAGGAAATTCCAGGAAAATAAACATTCTGACGTTTCTGTGTTCTCAAAAATGAGAGAAAAATGTCTGTCAAGAAAATGTCTTAAAAGCACATATTTCATCTGCCTGTTTTCATTTTTACTGTAATGACTCACTTCAGTTGTGCTTTAATTCAAGAACCAAATTCTGGACAAAGAATTGACTGGAAGCATCAAGGCATTTGTCAAAAATCTTCAACTGGTACACCAACAGGTTGGCACAGCCTATTGAAATAAAACTAGCTGAAAGACATTGATAACACTTGATAATAACTCAAAAGCTTACCTCAAATCCTAAATTTCTACTGTATTCATTAAAACCATTAAAACTATCAGCTAAAGGAGTAACAGAAAGTTTATCACAAAAAAAAACGATGGATAAGTTAATAATACTTTGGCCTGAAATTATTTTGGTTAAACTTCTCCAAATCTGGGGGTGAGGGCTGGCACAATCAAGGTAACAATAAATGGAAAAGTCTGCTTACGCAGGACTTCTGCTTCACCCCAACCTAAGAAACATAGGTATTTTGAAATGTTTATCTCCCACTAATTTCATGAAGCATCAAATAAATTGTCTCAAATTCCACTTTCAGAAACCAATGAAGTTTCACTAGTGATTGTGAAGTTGTTCATGTCTAAGTGCTGTTCCAAAGGGGTAAATATGTTTCATACTTTTAGATAGAGATATTTTAATTTTCATTGTAGATATTATCCCTCACTGTTGTGGACATGTTCCTATATGACTTTCTTCTCTCCATAGATTTGTGTCAAAGCACACGACTGAGACCTTAAACTACTAGAAACTGTACACTTCCATGCTCAAAAGTTACTCAGAATTTGACATATTAATAAAGTGCATTAAAACTCCAAACACAATGGAAATCTATTAGCCCTGCCAACTCTGGTGAAACAACTAAGAGACTTGTCAATGCAGGTTAGCTATAAGCAAAAAATGAGCAAAATGAAAGCAGCTAATAGAGATGTGTTAGCAAGAAGCACAGAAGTTGCTCAAGACACATCCACCTTGCAAGAGTAACTGAAACCCAGTATTTTCCTCAGTAATCTTAGTATTATAAGCAAAGTGTGCCAGGGTTCACATCCCTTCCAGCTGGTGGTGCAAATCCAGAAACATAATCTCATGCCAGCACATGTCATTGCTTGTGAACGCAGCTTCTCTCCTGTCTTAGCACACCTAACACAACAATCACATACTGACTGTTTATACATCGGCTTTCCATCACCTTTCCTGTATTGTAAAGAGCCCGGTAGACATTGTCAAAAAAAGAGTGGTAAAGCAGACACATCTAAATATATATAACTGCTAAATGTAGTGTTGTTTTACACACAGAATGTCATTTAAAAAAAAAAAAATAAAGAAAACAAAACCTTACATTTACAGAAAGTATTGTTCTTATTAGCAAATAAACTTACTCATGTATGACCAAGTTATGAAACTTTTAAAAACATATTTCATTAGGAATGCTGTTAAAAGATATATAACACAAAAATGTACAGAATCTTGATAATATCACTGAGCTCCATTCATTTTTCCAAGAAGTAGAGCCAGACAAGAGTTTATTTAAGGAATCACCTTTCCCTCTGAGCGTTTAAAAAAAAGAAAAGAAAAAAAAAAAAGAGTCCTTTAATAAATAAACATACATGAAATGAGCTAACAGAGCTAACACTCCAAATGTCAGAGAAATTTGAACTCTGAACTTCATCTGGTTTGGAAACTGACAACTGAAAGAAATAAAAAGCTTTCAGAAAAGTATGTCACATAGATAAATGCAATAGAATTTATATATAGTATCCATGGCTCCTATTTTTTCTTTTCAGAAGACATTTAAATAAATCAGGAAATGCTATACCATACTACACAAAGATTTTTCACAGCCTGCTGTGAATGTTATTTGGAAGATCCCATATATGAGTTTTCTCCAAACTCAAGTTAGCTATTACGCAGGTAAATTTAAAAGCAAGTGGATGAGTAGTTCTTCAGTTCTTTGAAACGGATTTGGGAAAGGAAAGAACTTTGCTTTTGCTTCTTCCTAGCAAAAAAGAGAGCTTGTTTGGTTGGGGTTTTGCCTTTTTTTTCAAAGACTGGTCTTAATAACTGAATTAGACAGATTTGTTGACATATTGATACAGGATAAGAATCCCCCACCCACGTCAACCTAATACACAGCTCTCCAAGTTTCTCACTTTTCTTCCTACATGATCAAACAAAAATTAAAAGACCAAAATAAAAAAGCGTAATGCCTCTGGGCTTATAATCCTCACATTCCTAACATTTACTGCCTGCAGAACTCTTTAGAAAGAGTTCCTTTATCCCACGATCTTTTAAGAACATTTATTTTGCCTTTCTCTCAATTTTAGTTATATTTAATACACAAGAAAAAATAATCATTTCCTCCTCAGCCACCAAGTGATTAAAAAATCTTATAAATAGGCTGCAACCCACCTGGAAAGAATATACAATAAGTAACGATGTGAGCATTTCACCATCACTGTAATTCACTGTAATTTATAAAATCTAAGAATGTAGTCATGATTTTAAATCATATCTGTATTATATATAACTTGCTAAACTAAAGACATCTCCGTTGATTTTAATAACATATCTCAGAGAAGATGATAATGTTGGAACATTTGATTTTTTTGACAGGTTCGGCATCCTTGGAGGAAGAAGTGATGATGGTAATTTGTACTATACATGCTGGTAACAGAAAATAACTGTATTTGGCAACATTACATGTTTCACAGACATGGTCTGAAACATTTTGTTTGGGGCATTTGACAATGAAGTGTAATATGACATTTTACAGTGCATGTTTAACAAGATAAATTTGGATTATTGCTAATAATTAGTAGCAAAAGATTCTAATCTTAGAGGATACAGAAAATGAAAGTAAATATGTAGAGAAAAAAACAATTCTCCTTGAAGGCAAAAAAAAAATCTGCCTGGGATCTTAGGCATTGAAGCACTTATGTATATTTTGGTTCAATATAATTTCTGCAGAGGTCAGATATGACCATTCTGATCACTATTTTTGACATTACTAATAAGTAATTTTTACGTATTCAGTAAGCTCATTTCCATTTTATCATCTCTATTGTACTGACTGATGATATTTAAAACTGTTAACATCAGAAACATTAATAGACAGGAAATCATCTCTTGGAATTATAAAATTATTGTCTGTTTTATTTCTAACAACTAGAAATGACATCCACAATTATTCCTGAGACTTGTGGAGAGTTGGTAACATAAACAGCTTTTCCAGAAAACACTTAAATGTCAAGGCGGACTTTACTTCTAGACATTAATTTTAACTAATATTCCCACATTTTAAGAACTCAAGATAATATTTATGAAGTATAAGTTATGAAACTACTGCTGCAGTTCGTAATATATTATAGAGATTTAAATACTCCACTGAATAGCATTTTGCTTTATAGCAAAAGTGTACTTCTGCCAGATATATATGAAAATATGAGTTAAAATTCCTGTTTAGTATAGAGATAGATCTTTTCACCTCAAGCATCACCTCTTCATGAAAAAAGATTATTTGTATTCCCAAGTGCACTTCTCTATTGGTATTGTTTTGGTTTTGGATTTTTTTTTTAATCATTAACATAAAAATAGTAGAATCTAAAAAACTGAATGCTGCATTATAAAAATGTTAAGATTATTTTAATTATTTTTCTTTCTTATCATTTAAGAAGACAATTCCACTTTATAATAAAGTATTTAAGTTTGTAGGTAAGGCATACATTTCAATATATTCAGGAAGTGTTGAAGGATATCCAGGGAACTCATTAAAGGCCATGACCCTGAGTAAACTTTATTTACCCTGGAGTTTACTGAAATAATGCAGTGTTTTCCAGAGGTGATAATGACTGCAGAAAATTAAATACTTCTTGAGAAAAAATTTTCTTACCAAAATAGTTCAACATGAAATTCATCTCTAGTTTCACTCTACATACTTTTAATTCACTAGTAAATTAGATACAAGAAGACTATAGAGAACATGAAGGATGTTGTTCATGTTTGGCCAAAACCCATTATTCTGTGTATGCAATGGCTGCCATTTGCACATTCATGAAGTCAGCAACATATAAAAGAATGGTATGATGAAAAGGAAGGCTTTCAGAAGGCAATCAGATCGGGGGGAATGTAATGGATTGTTTCCAGGTGAGCTCCAACTATACAGTTGAAGAACTGAGAAGGTGGATGGTGTCTGCTCCAAAAAACTGATCCAGCAAAACCATGTGGTAAGTCTTCCATATAGACTTACCCCACGCAGTATTTTGTATATCCCTGTAGTAGGCAGCCAGGATATCTTCTATATTGTATTTTCTCACTATTTTAGCTGTTTGACACATCGAATAGTGGCTTTTCAAGATAACGATTTTATTGTAGATTTTTCTATTGTTTTAAGAAATGCAGTTGGATATTATTCCTATGCTAATAGTTAAAAACTAGTTAGATTGCATAATTCGTTATTAAGATAAGTAGTTCTATGCAATCACTCAGCTATGATGCTACGTCACCGCGTTTCTGGCTGTGAGAGTGACTGGAGTATTTTTAAGGGAGAATAGCAAACAGAATACAGTGAATAATAATTCAGAGCTATTATTTCTGATTGTTTAAATACTTTGCAATAGCAAGTTCTCTGCTGCCTTTTTATATCAACAAAAAAAAGGCAGACCTTGACAACAGCAGATTGTTTATTGAATTCCACTTTCTAGTGTGAATCGCTCAGTGGACTTTCACAAAACTTCAGTGAAGTAAGAGAGATTCTCTTTTACTACCTAGAGCCCAAGATATAAATCAACAACCTTTTCAGCGCAGATTTATGTTGAAATGATCATGAACAACATTCTCAGCTCAGAAATTAAATATCTCCATTAGAAAATATTGTAGCTTTGATGTCTGTCATGCAGGTAATATCTCCACAGTAAATCCAGAAAAAAGTACAAAACCACAAAAGCTGGTAGGATTTCTTGCAGTGATTGAAGGACAATGTCATAGTGAGATGTACAGAAAACCAGCACAATGCTCAATACTTATCAGTATTTCAAAACTCTTCTGCAATTTATTTTTTAATAAAGATTCCCCACTCTTTAAATAAGAAATGTGTTTTTAGTTTTGGAGACTCTGGAAAGTTTTCTGTATTCTATCATTTGTTTTCTGTGTTTAAAATTTCAGGTACCTAACTTCAGTAAATGGTTATTTTACAGATTAAAAAAAAATGCTATATTACCGTTTGACAGCCTTGATGAAAACTAGTTCTTTTAAACTGCAGAGGCAATAACAGAAACATTATACAGAAAAATCCTTGGGGTCAGACATTTTTAAACTTTTGAAACAATTTACATATTTATAAGTAGTTTCATATTTCATGCCTATATTTACTGAGTCTATATTTATGGACAGTTCTTAACTGCCACACTGCAAGGCACTGAAACAGCTGATTGATAACACACATGAATGACTCTCTGATAGCAAGTACCATGCATTTTGTTTTGCATATTCTCAAGGATACTTAGAGAAGAAAGAATCTTGAAATTGTTTTTATATGAGGAAGGGTGGGAGGGTAAGAAAGATCTGTTTTAGTTTATAAGGCCACAGTATTATTAATGTAAAAATTCTTGCAGAGGATACTATATTGCACTCCCCATTCTTTTCTTACTGTAACTTTGATAATTTCTGTTTACATACTCCTGCATATATCTGACAGAAATATTCCATACATTATAAGACAGTTCGCGCAGGCAGGTCGAGTGGGCAGCAAGCAAGATGGTGAGCACTCACCTCCAGATTAGGGTCTGATCTGGGAGCTCTACTGTGGCTGCCCCAGAGGTGGCCAGTGTAGGCACCCAGACAGAGCCAATGAGAGGGCAAGCTGCAGCGCAGACTTTGGATTGTAGAAACTGCCTCGACTGCTCTCTTGAGGAGAGGGTGTGCAATGGACGGGGCTGTGCTCCATGTGCCCTAGTGGAGGACCTCCAGCAGCAGGTGGCTGAGCTGCGGGAGGCTGTTGGTAAACTAAAAGGTGCCATAGAAGCTGAGAGGAAGCTGGGCTGCTTGCTCCAGAGCCGAACCGTGAAGGGGCCACAAGTGTCCGTCATTGCTCACACAGGAAAGAAGGAGGACATTAACCCAGGAAACTGACAACTAGAAACTAGTAACAAAAAAAAACAACAAAAAAAGGAGGAAGAGGAAAATTAGCAGCCAGGGGATTCCTCCTAAACATGATGTCCACACCCAGAATCGCTTCACAGTTCTGCAAGAGGCTAATGATGAAAGACCCAGCACATCAAATGAACATCCTGCTGATGTACCGGTAAAGAGGATCACTACTGGTGCCTCCAGGAAACAGCAGAGGGTCATAATAGTAGGGGACTCTACTTTGAAAAGCACAGAAGCGCCCATCTGTCAGCCTGACCCAGTCTCGAGGGAGGTGCGTTGCCTGCCTGGGCCTCCGATCAGAGATGTTACAGAAAGGCTGCCTGGC
>NW_009912841.1:0-7803 GCF_000696875.1 Nestor notabilis | reverse complement strand
ATACCACCTGGCTGCCTTTGACTCCAGTTCTGAAGAACTCCATACTGAAGTTCTAGCATGTCTGGTACAGCAGCACTCAATGGTGGTGTGACTTCATTCAGGCCATGATAGTCTACTGTTAGTCTCCACTCTCCATTAGACTTTTGCACTGGCCATATGCGGCTATTAAAGGTGAGCGGGTCCTGCTGATCACTCTTTGGCTCTCCAGTCTATGAATCAGCTTACGGATGGGAATCAGAGAGCCTCTGTTGGTGCAATATTGCTGCCAGTGCACTGTTGTGGTCTCAACTGGCACTTGTTCTTTGACTTTCAGCAACCCCACAACAGAAGGATCCTCTGAGAGACTGAGCAAGCTGGACAGCTGCTTAATTTCCTCTTCAAGGCAGCAATACCAAAACTCCACCAAAACCCTTTTGGGTCTTTGAAGTACCCTCTCCCGAGATAGTCTATGCCAAGGATGCATGGAGCCCCTGGACCAGTCACAATGGGGTGCTTTTGCCACTTCCTCCCAGTCAGGCTGATTTCAGCCTCCAGCATAGTTAACTCTTGGGATCCTCCTGTCACTCCAGAAATATGAATGGGTTCCACCCCTTGATACCTTGATGGCATCAGGGTACACTGTGCACCGGTATCTACCAGAGCCTTATACTTCTGTGGGACTGATGTGCCAGGCCATCTGATCCACACAGTCCAGTAAACCCGATTGTCCCTCTCCTCCACCTGGCTGGAGGCAGGGCCCCTCTAATAGTGATCACAAGATTGTCCACTTACGTCTTGTAGCAAGGGGTTACTATTCCTTATCACAGGAGCTGGAGTAAAATCAGCTGAACCCAGGACAGTGTTCAACTGATTGAATGCTCTTTTTTTGTCAGCATCTAGGAACTGTGAACATAAAGGAGGAGTAAGAGACCCCATGAAACTATCTAGACTAATCTACCTCTCAGAGATATACACATGCCACTTACCCTCCACAGTCTGACTTCTCCGTTTCAAGATATATACAGTGAACAAACATCACTTGTTAATTTTTTTTTTTAAATAGTCTAATTTGGTAAGCATTACATATTGCCTGTTAAGCTTATTATTGCAAAAGTGGACCATTACAGTAAATAGACAATTTACTTCTCTTTACAACATCAGCAGTGCCATTCCATAACTCCTGACTGTCATTAAGCATAATTTCAGATTCTGATTTTGATATCTTTAAAGTCATTACTACAAATCTTCCTTAGGGACAAATTCCTACTACTTGTAGACACACACAGAAATTTTTTGCTGGCTTTTATAGAAAAAAATACCAGAAGGGCAGGGTTGTCTTCAAGAAAAGTAAGAAAAAACTTCCCAGAAAAATTTCTGATGGGAAAAAAATAAGGTAAAAACTAACAGATTATGAGCTTAAACACAGCCTCATTTTAATATTGAAATGGCCTTTTGGTCAAAACTGATTTGCTGGGTTAAAACCCAGTCAACTCCAGGGAGATGTTAACTTCTCTTTACTCATCTAACTAGAGATGCAAGCCCTGAGTTACCAGGAAAGGTTGAGCTGATTTCCCCCTACATTTGTATTGAAGCAAAACGAAGTCTGCAACAAATCACAGCTCTTGCAGGAGCAAGTTTCATAGTCTGGCACCATTTATTAAGTCAGACTAATACACATACCCAGAACTTTATCCTCATGATAGCCTCATCACTCAGACCGTTTCCAGCCTTTCACTATCAAATCTGTCTGTCCCCGAACAGCCTCTCTGAGCAATGAACTACAGCAGTCACTTCCAAAGAAATTCATCGCTACCTAGCTTCTGATAACATATATATATTCTATTTTGTTCCTAAGTTTTCCAGTGAATCTATAAATTCAGTTTGTAAATGATGGTCATAAGCAAAATGGTAGATTATACACATGTGTCCTGGGTTCAGCTACAGCAGTCATTTTTTCTCCTTCTTAGTAGCTGGTGCAGTGCTGTGTTTTTGACTTTCAGTCTGGGAACAATGCTAACACCACCGATGTTTTTAGTTGTTGCTAAGTAATGTTTACTCTGACCAAGGACTTTCTCAGTCTCATGCTTTGCCAGAGAGGAGGGGAAGCCAGGAGGAAGCAGAGGCAGGACACCTGACCCAAACTGGCCAAAGGGGTATTCCATACCACAGCACGTCATGCCCAGTATAGAAACTGGGGGGAGTTACCCGGAAGGCCCAGATCGCTGCTCAGGTCGGGCTGGGTATCGGTCGGCGGGTGGTGAGCGGTTGTGTCCTTTTCCCTTGTTATTCCTCTTATCATTATTATTGGTAGCAGTAGTGGTTTGTATTATACCTTAGTTACTGGAGAGCTGTTATCTCAACCCGTGGGAGTTACATTCCTCTGATTCTCCTCCCCATCCCTCCGGGAGTGGGGGGAGGAAGGAAAAGGGGGGGAGTGAGCGAGCGACTGCGTGGTTCCAAGTTGCCGGCTGGGCTTAAACCACGACAACATGGATGAGGAAAATATAAAAATCCAAGTATTTTGGTCAAAGTTCGGAAACACTGCTGTAGCTTTTCCAGGAAAATTTCTGTGCTTTATTCTTTAGCTGTCCTTTGCAGGTCAGTCTCTCCTGAGGAGAGCACCTATTTTCATACAAAAGTTCTATTTAGTCAAAAAGCACTTTTGCAGTGAGAGTGCTTAAGTGTAATTTTCCATCTACCATAATACTAGTAAAATAAAATACTTGAGGCTGAAATTTGAATTCCTGTTAGCATGTACATTTTATAGTTTGTTCTTTTACATTCTACTCTATAAACCACTTTCACATGAAAGGATGCATCTCAAGGATATAGCTAATGTAGGGGAGCATAAAGTAAAAATCATTTACAGTCAAGGCTAAACCAGTCCTTACCTCATTAAAGGTTTGCTTCTGGAGCTGTTATGAGGTATCAGGGAAGAAAATCTTGCACAATAAATGAGGTACAATGCATCAGCACATAAAAGATTAAGTGTTTGGTGGAGTCTTACTCCTGCATTTCCCATGTTTAATCAGACTTTTGATGTTAGTTTAGCATATTTTTCCTCTGGATTGCTTTTTTTGGTGCTTAAAAATAGAAAGGGTGAATAAATGTGTATAATGGACTTTTTTTTTCTTTTTTTTTTTTCTTTAAATAAAACCTGCTGCTAAAGAGTTCAAGGCAACTTTCTGATGGAGCTCACTAGAGCAAAGCTCTGTTTTCCCCCGAATTCAGCAGAGTTTCACAGGAACAGCCATTTTGCCAAAGGTCATTTTGCCAAAGGAGGACTCCTTATGAATGCAACCACTTTGCAGAATGGGCACCACTCAGGTATGAGCTCCAAAACTAAGTTCATAAGACTAACATTATTGTATCAGGACTATAATAATACAGACTCCCAAATCAAACATTACCAAAACAGTTCATGCACTATGATACCACGATAGTACCCTGTCATAAAAGATGTCTATATGTGGTATTAAAAAAAAAAAAAATCTACTACCCAAGCCACTGAAGCCCCAAGTATGTTGTATATTTCACAGACAAAAAATTGTTTCAAATAAGTCCTATCTTCCCTCCTTTCTTAGGTTTCTTCCAAAGAGGATGAAAAATTTTTTTTCTTCTGGTTAAAGTATACATCATTATTAAGGGTGTCCAGCCCCCTGCACACCAGCTTTAAACCTGACAACTTCGGCCACATGCTGAGGCACAGAGAGGTCAGGGCTTCATGTCACAACATGGAGTCATAGAATAGTTTGGATTAGAAGGGACCCTCCCAAAGCTCATCTAGTCCAACCCCCCTGCAATGAGCAGGGACATCTGGATCTAGATCAGGCTACCCAGTACCACATACGTATTTTAGACTCAGACTCAAATTAGGCAGGACATTGGTTTTAGTAATTAACTGCCCTTGGTCAGTGATCTAGGAATATAAATACATGTATCAGCCTATTAGAGTTTATGTAGTCAAGCATTTACCCTTAGCTCTGCCTAAATTAAAATATATCTGAGTCATGAGTCAAGCATGCAAAGTAAAGTAGCTTATATGCAGTTGGCGGGCTTATTTTTACAAAATGCTTAATTACACCATCTAAGAATTGGTTGCATAATTTCATGGGTCAAATAACACCTTCAACATAAAAAAAACCTCTGAACTTCACTTTCACTGTTCACTGAAGTGAATATTCTGTTACAACAAGCAGCCCATTCTTTGTGTGCACTTTTCTTAGCTGCAACGATGTCTCAATAAAGAGTAATAGATGTGAAGTCATTCTGGGATAGCTTTCTTCCACATGTCAAATGAGATACATAAATACTCATGGAGTGTTTCCACACATTCTTCAAACCACAGTAATTTTTACAGAACTAAAGAAGTTTATCCAAAGACTCTATCAATATGACTGTCTGGTTTCTCTTATTTCATACCAGATTGCAGAAAAAAAACCAAAACAAAACAAATCCACAACAAGGCCACCAAACCACTATGATTCATGTTCTCTACTCTTGCACTAAATCACAGCTTCTCCTATATGTTCTTGTCTCTCAGGCAATAAACATTTCCCAATGCCTTCACCAACACACACTGCAGCTAAGCTAAAAGCTGAGCCCTTAAGATCAAAGATGGTTCAGTATCGAGCTTTTTCTACAAAACGTCAAGAAATTAAATGAATTCATTTCAGGAAGTCACTTTTCATTGCTGTCTAAGAATATTAACAGGAGTATCTGAAAGAATGTCCTTAAGCAGCAAATTTTCTTACAACTAACAATTCTGGTTTAGTTTTTATGCCAAAGTCTCTTGCAATGACATAGAGGGCAATAAAGAAGAATGAAATAGGGGTAGAAAGCAACCAAGTAATAAAAATGTAAGTGACTAAACAGAATACAGAAAGAAAACTTCAGTTTTATACTGTGTTCACAGAGCTTAAACAAAGAGGAAGCTACTACATTATCCACATCTAGTGTCTGGCCTTCAGATCACTGCTGATCTACAGCTTACTAAATAACAAAATGTACAAGTCTTCATTTATTTTTTTTTTTATGACTTTCATAGTAGAGCAGAAATAAATCCAAAGCTTCACAGTGATGCACGTGTGCTCACAGCTTGGGTAACCATTGTCATGGATCTTTGTACTTTCCTGCAGACACATCTATACTGAGCCCTGTCACTTGAGTTAAGCAGAAATTTTACACTTCTTAGATGAGTACATAAACAGATTTATTTTGTTTTCAGGCAAGAAACAAGAGACCAATGCCTAAGGAGAGAAACTAAGTCAGCCACCCAGATGCTTGTGATGATTGCTGTGACCCTGAACACAGAAAGACACCAAGCAGTAGTTTCTGAGCATATTTAACAACATGAATACAACCTTCCTAGCATACCCTGTCATCTGACCAAATTTTGAAGGTTCAGATAAATAAACAAAATGCAAATTCCTCCAGACCCTCCTAGGCAATGAGCTGACATTGGAGATTCAAGTGAACCAGGATGTTCAGTTCTACTTATTGTTTTGTGTTATGTAGCTGCAAATGTTAAAAACACATTGAGTGCAGCGCACATTTTACCTGTGGACCTTAAAAATACAAACAAAAACAAACCAACCAAACAGAAAAACCACAACAAACCCAACAGAATTCATAAACCCACAGATTTTAAAGGAAAAAAAAAAAGTTACAATGATCTAGGCCAGCGGAAATCAAATGTTTTTAGAAAATATTTTTCCTCCTTTTTAAGGATTCAGAAAGTGAAGTAACATGCCTCCAGTGCTACTCTTTTGAAACACTGAATTAGCCTCATATGAAGGACCCTGCCTCTTTTAAACTGGAGGTTTCTAACTTCAGCTTACATCTCCTGAATTTCGATAAAAATAGGACTGGAGAAGTGAACACTTCCTGTCTTGGAGACCCTTTGCTGGAGACTGAGATAATATTCTCAGCAATTTCATGTTTGCTTTTCTTCTTGGTCAGGTCACAGGCATTATCGAATTTTGGATTGGGGGGGGATTGGTGTGTCATGTTTTGGGTTTTTTTTGGTTTTGTTTGTTTGGTTTTTTATATTACCCAGCTGTGTTGGTTTAACATCTTCATGGGTTTGTGGATGAAGAAATATAGGTTAGAATAAAATAAAATAAAAAAAAGTTTACCGGGTCCCTTTAAAAGATCTAAATATATTCTGTCAAAACCTATAGATTTGAAAACACATGATTTTAGTAGATAATGCCTCACAGCTCCCTTTTTGCTACAATTGATAACCTGCACACCACACCATACATGATGGAGTCATCACCCTGATTCAGAGTAGTGTTGGCTATTGAACCACTTGCCTCTACACTATCATTTATAACCAATATTTAATAATAGCCATGTCTCTGGCTGAAGCTCTTTTGTTCCTCAGATATATGAGAGAATCTTTGGGTGGTTTTTAACCAAAGTAACCATCAGTACTTTATTATTTCCTTAAACAATGTCATCAGGCACCTATATGGTCAACATTTAATATATATTCTATTGCAGTTATCATTTGCTTTCTATTATTTATGCAATATAAATAACTATCTCCTTTAGGTAGAATGTATTGTTTCCCAGTCTAACTTCTCATTCCCTATCTTCTTTTAAGAGTTTAGGAGTGTCTCAGGGTGGTGTGTTTCATCACAGATGTGCTCATAGCTTTTTGGACTGGTCTCCACAAAGAAGCTGCATGCAGTTTCATAACTTTGTTTTTGCCCATTTTTCCCAGAGACAAACCAAAGAAAACCAAACAAACACAAAAAATATCCCCAAAGCAGCAGTGTCACCTGGCATGAAGCGGGAATGGACTTTCCTAGCATCAGGCAATCAGAGACCACTTGGGTGCTTCATTTCATCTCAGTACAAACGAAAGAAAGGATACCAACAGCAAAGACCACAGTATGCCTTTCACCTAAAACTTCCCAGCAAAGCACAGCTCCTCTGAGAGTCTGCTGTTTTGCTAATCCATACAACACACACCAAGGCAGTATAACTGTAGGAGTTAAAGGAAAGTATGCATGCAGTTAATCCTTATAATCAGAAAGTATATAAAGAACATTTTTCTTAGTTTGCTCTCAGACTTCTGGAGTGCTTAATGGCTCCTGTCTGGCAGACATACTAACTTTGAAATTATTGAGACAGATCTGACATTAATGTATAAAAGGATAATATTCTACCAAGGCAACTCTATCAGTATAAATAGCTGTAAGGGGAAAAAAAAACCTTCGTATTAACTTCAGTAGTGGATTATTTGGCTGTCTAAAATTGCTGTATTCAATCTGTGTACGTTACCTTACTCATATTTTCTAGGGTAATGCAGCAATGAAAGCAAATATTACCGTGTAGAAAAACTACTCCATTTAAGACAGGTAAGGAAATACTTCACTTTGTGGCATAAGTGTGGCAAAACCATGACATGTAAAAGGGAGACAAGCTATTTTGCTCTGCTGCCTAGCTCAAGTCCCATCAGGTAGCAGTGGGTGCATATACCACATGTCTGAGCTAATAGTTATAATTCTTTAAGAGCCCCAGTACATCTGTATCTTCCTAATGTTGCCTTTCCATAACAGGCATCTGCTTTTGAAGGGATACTTACATGGCATGTAAAGCTATTGGTCTTAACATTAAGTATGGGCATTTGGAAAGGGCAAAAAACCATTCAAACAGAGACAGAAAGCAACTTAGAGAACACTTTAAGAAAAAAAGGAAGTTAAAAAGTATGAATTTTGTGAACACTGAGATCTAGTGGGCAAGTCTGTTCTTTACAGGTGATAAACAGTAATCAAGGAGTTAATAGTTGTCCTGGGTTCAGCTACAGCAGTC
>NW_009912840.1:9122-9393 GCF_000696875.1 Nestor notabilis | reverse complement strand
GGAGCTGCCAGCCGCGGGGAGAGCCCCTGGGCAGGAAGGAGCTCGGGTTCTGTGGGCTGTGAGCCCTGGCAGCAAAGCAGGTCACCGGCATCCCGGGCTGGGCAAGGAAAAGCATCACTGTTGGGTTGAGGGAGGGGATCCCTCCCCTCAGCACTGCGTGGTCTGTGAGCTCCTCGGCATCGGGACATGGACTTACTGAAGGGGGTCCACAAAGCGAAGGGCCATGAGTATGGTTGAGAGGCTGGGAAATGCGAGGGGGTGGGGGGGGGTG